>NC_081522.1:35990119-36290119 GCF_030273125.1 Centropristis striata
CCAAATGAGAAGGAGGGAGAAAGCGTGCGAGTCAAAAGGTCACGGAGCTCACACCTCACCTGCGATGTCACCCCGCCCCGAGAGGAGGTGTGAAGAGAGCAGCACAGCGTTAATCACAGAGTGTGAGGAGAGGGCAGGAAGCTGAGAGGGCTTTTCAAAACATTTTACACCTCTAATCCAAGCCAACAAAAATGTTAAATGAGTATTATGTGAGGAAATTTAGCGGTTTCTGATTTGACAAGTTCTTAGGTTTTCTGTTCTATTTCAAAAAGTGACATTAGTTTGATTTTGTGCATCTAAACCACAAATAGAAAGAAAAAAATTTACCCAAAAGGAAATTTTACTATAAAACAAAACATGCTGTAAATCAACGGTTCTCAAATTTCCCCTCCCAGAAGGCCAGAGGCTGGTGAATAAACCTGCAGCTGGGAGAGACTGCTGCGGGAGGACTGGGCCGCTTGTGAGTGCTTTGGGACGGCGTCTGCTACTTGTTAAGAAGAGTAAAAACAAGTCTTCAAAAGACGCCAATAACACCAGAAAAAGCCGCTAGATCTGTCGCTTTTTTGAAAAAAAAAAGGTCTCTAGAGGGGTCTGAATAGTCGCTAAATGTAGAGACAAAGTCGCTAAGTTGGCAACACTGCTAGTGGGCGGAGCCAAAACACTTGCTTGCTTTACAAAAAGTACTCAGAAAGTACTCAGTGGAAACACACCTTATGTTAGACCTCTACTTGCCTGGTAAACAGTGCGATAACTTCCCAGAAAAAATTGCATATTTAGCCTTAACTTCTGCGGAGGGTTCTGGGCGTTTTCCCCTTATACTTTTTTTAACCCTCTGGAGTCTCCAAAAGCACCAAATCCAGACTTGTTGACTCCATCCATACTAGAAAACAAAGCAGCGTGGAGCCCTACTGTAAATTTACCTCGAAAGTTCTGGCTGTAAACTCCATGAGGCCAGTTTCAGTTTGATGATGATATACCAAGTAAAACTGGAGACAAGCTCAAATATATTTAGTATAAAATGATAGAACTGGATGTAACCCTCTTATATGTTATATTTGCAAACTTTGTTCACATTTGCAACATTTAAAAATTTTTATTGAGCATGATAGTGTTTTGAAAGTAAAAAAAAAGATTCAAAATCACATTTTATGTTGGACTAAAGGACTAAAAAAGACACAAAATGACTAAAAAAGACACAAAATGACCAAAAAAAGACACAAAATGACCAAAAAAAGACACGAAAAGACACATATTGACTAAAAAGAGATACAAAATGACCAAAAAAAGACACAAATTACTAAATAAGACACGGAAAGACACATAATGACTAAAAAGAGATACAAAATGACCAAATAAAGACACAAAATGACTTACAAAGACACGAAAAGACATGAAAAGGATTCAAAAATGGACAAAATAGCCCAAGACTCCATAGAGTTAAGAAATAAGCTCTATTTGATGCATTTTGGCCCAAAGTACAAACAGGCACTATAAGTATCACAGGTCATATCACTGCTCTGGAGCTTAAACATGTCTTTGCAGTAGCAGAAGTACTGTACCTTTAACAACGTGTTGTACTGATGAGTACTTTTTTTGATAATTTAAAGGAGATTCTTGTTATTCTAAAGCTACTGAAGACTGTCTCTTAATACTCTAACACAACTTCTTTATCTGTCTGTGTCCCTCAGACCCTTCAGTCACGATGAAAACATTCATCTTTACAACCTTCGGTTTCTTTTCTTCTTCTATTTTTACAGTCTGTAGTTTTCTTTTGCAGCTCGGTCATTGTAGCCTTTTGAATATGTCGCTCCAGTAGGAATGAATACACCGTTTCATAATGACTCACAATCTAAAAATAAACTACACGGCTCTTGTTTATGAAGAAACATGTGCAACACTGTGGCTCATTTATGTGGTTTTTATTAGTCTTTGCAAGATAATGGAGCGCACGCACACACACACACACACACACACACACACACACGTAAGACACAATGTAAATACAATAAATAAAAACTAAAAATATATATATAAATAAAACAAAGTTCTCAACTTACTATTATTTTCTTCATATTAGATACATTACATGTCATTTAGCTGGCGTTAAGTGTCCCTCAGCCCCTTTTTTTGGTAATTTTTAAGTCACTTTGTGACAGTTTTTAGATCATTTTGTGTCTCTTTTTAGTCATTTTGTGTCTTTTTTAATAATTTTGTGTCTTTTTTTGGTCAATTTGTGTCTTTTTGTGTCTTTTTTTGTTAATTTTGTGTCTCTTTTAGTCTTTTTGTGTCATTTTTAAGTCATTTTGTATCTTTTTTTGGTCATTTTGTGTCTCTTTTTAGTCATTTTGTGTCTTTTTTTGGTCATTTTGTGTCTTTTTAGTCATTTTGTGCCTTTTGTGTCTTTTCTTAGTCATTGTGTGTATTTTTTTTGGTCATTTTGTGTCTTTTTTAGTCCTTTAGTTCAACATAAAATGTGATTTTGAATATTTTTTTACTTTGAAAACACTATCATGCTCAATATTAGATATTTTGTTTTTATTTTTTTTCTGTTAAAGCATATTCTGGAAGTTCTTATTTCTTCAGGAAATTAAATCTACATCAGAAAGAATAGATCCAGGTAAAGTTATTTATTTTCATTTCATTTTATCAGCCGTTTTTAAAAAATACTGACGCTGAAAAATCACTATATTTAGTCCCTTTTTATGTGTTTTGTTTTAATTAAAACTATTAAATCAAACCAGGCTAATCCTTTAAGTGCAATGTGTAACTAATAGGCCTTTTTACATGACATAATGATGTTTTCCATTGCTGTATTTCCTCTTTTACTCAAGTAAGAGATCTGAAAGTTTGATCCATGGCTGGGATTATGTGTTTTTAAAATTAGAAATGACCCGAGGGACGTGGCCTGGTTCGCCACACAGGAAGCTGCACAGGAGATGGAAAAGTCAGGGATGAGAGATTTGAATATTCCCCTTCATGAAATCCCTTAAAATCCTGCATCAGTGAGTCCTGTGCACTCTGTATAACCCTACTTCCAGGCCAGCCACAGGCCATCGATCTGCACAAAGGCCTTATGGGGGCCCCAGAGGAGGGCGGAGCCATGGAGAATGGATGAAAGCGAGGAGGAAGGAGGAGAAGCGGGGGCGTAACAGACGAGAGCCCCCAAACCACCAATGAAGGGAAGATTTCATGCTGTCTGAGAAGCAGAGTGGATGGAGCGAGGAAACACTTTTAACCCTCTGGGGTCTGAGCCGTTTTTGGCCATTTTTGAATACTTTTGATTTTGCCCTTGTTCACTATACCCATATTTGGTGTCCATTTTTTCTTCACCTATATGATCTGAAAATTATTTTTTTCAATTTAACCTACTTTATCAGCATATTGAGCCCAAAAATACACAAAAATCATGAAATCCGAGTTGAAAAATTATACTATTTAGTACAATAAAAACCACAAATATGTTCTTTGGAACTTGAAAATGTAAACATAAGATGCATATGGATGGATGGATGGATGGATGGATGGATGGATGGATGGATGGATGGATGGATAGATAGATAGATAGATAGATAGATAGATAGATAGATAGATAGATAGATAGATAGATAGATAGATAGATAGATAGATAGATAGATAGATAGATAGATAGATAGATAGATAGATAGATAGATAGATAAATTACAGTGCAGCAGCAGCATTACATACAGAGACAATAACAACACAATTAAATAAAGAGAACAACCTAGGCATAGGTTGCAATAAATCTTAAGCAAAAAAATATAAAATAAAATAAAAAATAAAGTGTCTAAAGAAGGAGTATGTATTAAGGAGTAGAATTCCAGTGCAGAATAAATATGAATATGCAGTATAAAAATGTTGGTGCCATGAAACAAATAAGGTGCAATGAACAGTGTGCATAGAAAACACATAAAGTGCATAACGACAGTATGTAATGAACCAGATTTTTGTTATTGTACAGTGTGATGGCATGTGGCAGGAAGAATTTTTTATATCCGTCCCTTTGACAGCGTATGTATATATATATATATATATATATATATATATATATATATATATATATATATATGAACATATAAAAAGGGAAACATTGAAATATAATAAAAAAACTATATACAAAAAAAGTCCCATAAAAACGTATATTTTTAGGCGTTTTTTTTTTCTTGTTAGCTGCAACTCTTCAAAAACAAACAAAATGACATATTATCACTATTATCTTATCTTATTATCATATCTTTGGTTTTACATGACCTGGGAGTGTTATGATCAGGACGGGATGATCACAGAGCCCGGAGGGTTAAATGTGAATGTTGTGTGAGTTTGTGTAACTGAGTGTGTGGGAGGAACTGGAAGTGTCGAGCTGAGCCTCTGAAAGGTGTCAAATGTTTTTGTGTGAAGTAGAGGAGGGATTAGCAGCAGGACAATGCAGGGCAGTAATCCCTGTTTTTCCATTCCTTCCTCCTTCTCCCTGCCCTGGTTCCTTTTCTCATTTACAACTGTGAGAGAAAGTTGAATGACAATCAGAGAGAGAAACCGACAGAGATTGACGGAGGTTATCACAGAGTTTTGGGCCGAATTTGTAAATGAAAAGATAACGAGCTGCTCGGCCGTTACAGGCTCACGAAATGGAAGTTAACCCTCTGGAGTCCACGAAAGCACCGGAGAGCGATTTCTTCATGACGTCACAACTTAAAAACTGTGCAGCATGGAGCCCTGCTGTCAGCTGAACTCTAAAGTTTTGGCTTTTACACAAGTTTCCATGTCCAATTTAATGCATTAACACTTTTTTTAGCAACTTTAGGGGACAAAATACTATTAAATGTATTAATATGATTTTCCTTTTTTTGCAGAGATTTTTCTAATTTAACTTTGTGCATTTATCATTTGTAATGCAATCCTTTGTGTTTACTGTTTGTTTGTTTTTGTTGTTTTTTGTCATTTCTTTGGGTTTTTATCTGTGTTTTTTGTCATTTCTCTGTTTTGTATGTGTTTTTTGTAATTTTTGTGTGTTTTTTGTAATTTTTGGGTGTTTTTTGTATTTTTATTATGTTTTTGGTGTGTTTTGAGTGTGTTTGTGTGCTTTTTTGTGTATTTTTGGTTTGTTTTTCATGTTTTATGTGTTTTACGAGTGTTTTTTGTAATTTTTGGGGTGTTTTTTTGTGTTCAAAATGTTGATACCAACACGTCATGGTAAAGATTTTTAAGTGGTTTATACAGGCAGAATGAAAAGGAGTCAAAAACTGACAAAATAGCCCCAAACTCCAAAGGGTTAAATATTGTGAATGCTTAGACTTCTAAGGTTTAACCGCCGTTTGGTGGCTGCCGTTGAGCCTCGCTGACCCTCAGCTGGCACCGTTGGCACCAGTCAGCGTCAGTTCAAGCATGACAAATCAGCAGCAGATGCAGTCAGAGACAAAAGAAAAAGACTGCTTGTTTAGTCTGCCAAATCCACAATTTCACCCAGTGATTGTGGTTTCTTTTTTTTGCATCCACAAGCAAAAGACTCCAGCCTGACACCAGACCAAATCAAAGAAAAAAACTCCAAAAACGACTTTTAAAACATTCACAGTGGGAGGAAAAGTTCATTTTGATAGATAGATAGATGGATGGATGGATGGATGGATGGATGGATGGATGGATGGATGGATGGATGGATGGATGGATGGATGGATGGATGGATGGATGGATGGATAGATAGATAGATAGATAGATAGATAGATAGATAGATAGATAGATAGATAGATAGATAGATAGATAGATAGATAGATAGATAGATAGATAGATAGATAGATAGATAGATAGATAGATAGATGATGGTAAATATACTGATGATATGATGGCGACAATGCTATAGTGACTAGACAGTATATAATATATAATATAATATGTAATAATAAATAGTAACAATATGATAAGATAAAAAATAAAAAATAATATAATATATTAAATAAAATAATATGATATATAATATATAATAATAATAACAATAACAACAATAGTACAGTATATAATATATAATATAATATGTAATAATAAATAGTAACAATATGATAAAATAAAAAATAAATAAAATAATATAATATAATAAATACAATAATATGATATATAATAATAATAATAATAATAATAATAATAATGCCGGTATAAAAATAATAATAGTAGTATATCACAACATATAGTAATGATAATAATAGTAATGGCAGCAACAGTATATCATAATAATAATAATAATAATAATAACATAGCAATGTGTCGTGCGTAGATTAAGTGCATAGATTTGGTGCTTTTATGACAAATTGCTTGTACTAAATGTACAAATATGTGCATTTAGGCTGTTAGATGTCCTGCAGCTTATCAACAATACATAAAGAAAACAACATATTTCCTCCATTGGTCTGCAGGCGCTCGTTGTTTGACACCTGCAGGGTCAAAGGTCAGCCAGTGTGAGTTCAAGAGCAATAATATGTCTGTAAAGGAGGCGTGAGGCCACACCTGCCTGCTGCTGCACACAAACACAATAAAAGTAGATGCAAATGCATGAACGTGCAATGCCTGTTCAATATGGCATTTTACTAACTTAAAGGGTACATGCATGAACAGAAAGAAGTCACACATCACACTCAAGGAGGCCTCATGTGTTTTCTGTGTCTGATTTCCTTGAATTTTTGATCATTTTTTAAACATTCAATGACATTCAAACATATTCTGCTGTTTTCAGTTAATCAAAGAAAAATAGCCAAACATTTTAAGAGTACTTAATTTTCCCAGACTTTTTTTGTTGAGAAAAATGCCAAACATTTGCTGCTTTTAGCTTTTAGCTTTGTTGCCTCTATCTGTTTTATATTATTTCAGATGTATTATCTTCTAGCAGAAAACAACACTTGTGAAATATAAAGTGTTCTTGTGCTGCAACACCACATCACACAAATGGTCCCTGCAGCTAATCACCACACCACTGGATCTCATGTGAATGCAGCCTAACCCTGCAACAGCTGGGGTTAAGGGTTGCATCATGAAAATAGGGAATCACAGGGAATCTGACTGCTAAACCTTGTGTTCTGTGGTCACACTGCAAAAAGTCAGCTCTTATAAACAAGAAAAAAGTACAAAAATGAGCTGTATTTTGCTTAAAAAATGGCAAAATTATCTTAGCCTGGCTAACACCAGACTAATCACAAATGAGATTAGTCTGGAAACCAGCCGTTTCTCTGTAGAGGAGGTGTGGTTTACGATCCTCCGGAGCCGTTTATTGGGCGCTACGAATGTCTATCAAAAGCGTCTGTAGGTAGCTCTTAGCCAATCAGATCAGTTATACCAGATGACGTATGTAGAGCGACAGAAATTGATGTTTGTTGTGTGTGTGAGAGAGTGTTGCTTTGCTAATAGCTAATAGCCCCCACTACCGTAACGCCGTAACGGTAGCGTAACGCTACCGCTATTAGCCCCGGTACCGTAACGCCGGTGATCTGGCTACGAGTCGGGGGACAGCAGAGCCGCCGAGAGACCTTTCGCTTTTCAACTTTCGCTCTAAACTATTGAAAACACCATCTACAGTTAAAGAGAGTTTCGCGTCTGCAGCAGCCATGTTGGATCCGGAAGAAAACTACAAGCTTCCGTCTGCCGAGTAGTACGCGTCATCGTCTTGCCGTCCCTCCCCGCTCTGTGATTGGAGCCCTAAAACAGGGCTAAGAAACCTCTCTGGTTGCCAGACTGGATGTTCAAAATGAAATTCGAGCGCACAAGGCAGTATGGGTATACCCAGGCTAAAATGATCTGCCAGTGGAACAAGAAAATTAGGCTTGTCAAGACTTTCCAAAAAAAGTAATAATATCTAATCTCAATGAAGCCACAAATACCTTAGAATTAGTTTATTCTAACTAATAATAAGTGCATTTTTTCTTGATTCTAATGAAATATACGTGACCTATTGTCTCAATATGTTGAAAAACATTCTTGAATTAAGAATAAGTAAATGCTAGAGCCATCATCTTGACATAATGATATGCATAGACATTATATTTCTTGAAACCAGCAAAGTCAGACTAAAACCTAGTGAACTTTTCTCGATACAGCTACAAAGATTTTTATCTGTATGTAGAATATTTTTCTTAAAAATCTCTCAAATAAAGCAAAAGCCGTGGAATCTTTATATCAAACAAGTGAAACAGTCCAAAATAAAAACTGCTGACTAAGAAGAACTATCTTATCAGACAAAAACTTAGAATATATTATATTTATTTCATCTAAGATATTTCATCTTACTTAGATTTCAGTTTTTGCAGTGCTCTCACTGATGGGAGTCACCTCTCATTGTCTGTTGCTGATTCACTGTAAACTTTCACACACTATTTCAGTCATCTTGCAATAAAACTATTCACAACTAAAGGGTTTATTTTTGAAGAGAATATGAGAAGTTGCACCCTGATAAACAGCTGAGGTGGAGCTGCTTGCTGCTGCCACAGGTTGTGTGTTAACAGAAAGATAACACAGGAGTGTTGATGAGAGCGCCGGGGCAAATGGTTCAATGGAAAAGCTTCACCTTCCAGTGTGAAGAAAAAAGAGCCCTAAAGGGGGAGGACGGCTCTGGGAGGTCAAAGGTCAGGGGCTTCCTGCAGGCTGCGAGGCGGTGTTGTTCCTGTGGTGCATTCAGGGAGCCGCTGGTGGGGGCAGCGGGGGTCACCGCGGGGTTAAGAGGTCGGCCTTTGAGTTGAAAGAAAGAAAGAATGAGACAGGGAGATGGGCAGATAAAGGTGGTGGCTGCTCTGTCCAGGCCCAGAGGAGCTGAATAGAGTCTGGGTCTATTTTATTTCATGTGACAGGATTATAAATGCTCCCGCTTTGGAGCGTTTGAGTAAAGAGGATTTAATTGGCACATGCAAGTCTGCAGAGATGTAGAGAAAGAGTGGTGGTCCTGAGCTTATTCTGGAAGACACAGTTACATGTACAGTAGATTAGAAGATCAATATCAATTTCCACTCTGTGAATTCAGTACAGGATTTATTTAAACATCTTGTTTCCATGTAAATTACCTTGAAAATGATTTTGAAATTAACATGATTTTGAAAAGAACAATCTAATTGCAATGGTATAGTACTATACAAGAAACCCTTAAATATGGCGCTTTTAATGTTGCAAGCCCCCTTTAAAGAGTCTTAAAGAGATTTTAACCCAAAACATGATCTTTTCCTAACCCTAACCAAGGAGTTCTGAAGGCTAAATCTATAGAAAATGCAGCTCAAATCTTTTAATAAGTATAATAGCGAAAAAAAAATTATGCTATTTTCCCTGATGATATATTGCCCCCTGGGTTCTGTTCAGATTTATGCAAGAGTATTTTTTTTAAAGATAAATACACAGGAAACCATCTCATTTTTAATTTGAAACTTGCAAAATGCATGCAAAATAAATAAAAAAACACTTAAATATGGCGGTTTTAATGTTGCAAGCCCCCTTTAAAGAGTCTTAAAGAGATTTTAACCAAAAGCATGATCTTTTCCTAACCCTAACCAAGGAGTTCTGAAGGCTAAATCTATAGAAAATGCAGCTCAAATCTATTAATAAGTATAATAGCAAATTTTTTGATGATATTTTCCTTTTAAGAACGTGCCCCCTGGGTTCTGTTCAGATTTATGCAAGAGTATTTTTTTTTTAAGATAAATACACAGGAAACCATCTCATTTTTAATTCGAAACTTGCAAGATGCATGCAAAATAAATAAAAAAAACACTTAAATATGGCGGTTTTAATGTTGCAAGCACCCCTTAAAGGAAATTTCCCAACCTTTAATGTTGTGAAAGACCAAGGAGTTCTGATGGCTAAACCTATAGAAAATGCAGCTGAAATGTATTAATAAGTAAGAAACAAATAAGTCTATTACAACTATTACTAAAGCTTTCTGTTAGAAGACTTACTGTGAGAAAGAAGAACACTTTCAGACCAATTCTGAATGTTTTTTGTTTCTAATTGAGGTAGCCTGCAAAAAAATGACTGGGTTGTGTTATTTCACAGTTTGTGTATTGGTCATTTTTAAAAATGTGAATTTTCTTTCTACAATGAAAACTATTACTATTTTTAATTTACATGCAAATAGACTGTTTTGTCGTTTTATTATTTATTTATTTTTCTGCAGTTTTTGTGTGTATAAATGGTAAAAAATAAAAAAATAAATAAAAAAATGGTACATTTCCATAGACACCTGTCTCTTTTGGTTGTATATTCAGTATTTTCAGCAGCTTTACACTGTAATTAAAATAAAATGGAAAAATCTGACTGATAGCCAAACTTGTATGGAGAAAAAGGAGCCTTGCATGTGATGTAAGGACAGACTGAACAACATGGTCTCACAGAAATCCGTGAAATAGCCACGGATTTCGCTTAACTCAAAATCCGTGGAATAGCCACGGAATCGCTCAAATTTCCGTGAAACTGACACGGATTTCGCTACAATGCAAGTTAATGACAGTCATATCAAAGTCAAAGTCAAAATATAAATTTTTTCACAAAAAATGAGAGAACTGTTCGCCATGTTTTTTGTTCTGACCGCCGGAACCTTGAAAGTCACGTGACTTGGAACAAACCAATAGGAACAAATATCCATGGAATAGCCACGGGATATGACTGTCTTTAACTTGCATTGTAGCGAAATGGAAATTTGAGCGATTCCGTGGCTATTTCACGGATTTCTGTGAGACCAGGTTGGACTGAAAGATGCTAAACAGAGACAGAAATTAATGCATAGGAAGATGACACATTTGAACCAAAATCTCCTGGACTTCAGAGGTTTAAGATCATCTTATGACACCATCTTGCTGGTTGAAACAGCTGCAGATGTCTTAATCCTGTATTGTTCTTTCTTAATCTTTATGTCTGAACACTTTGTGCTGCTACCTGTAGATGGATCACTTCTGCCCGGTCACACCCAGTTAGTTGCTTTATAGAAGAAGAAAAAAAAAACCCTTACATCACTGCCTCGGTTCAAACACATCTCAGCCCAACCTCTGTTCTGTTCTGTTCTGTTCTGAGAGTTTGTATATCATGACAGCAAGTACATTCCTTCCTGCTGTTAATACATCTGTCTACATTCTTACCCAGATTAGCCACAGGCTGTAGCCTCCCCATTGTGTAACACACGGAGGAGTAAGATTAATGTTGTCAAAGAGTGTCAAAACAGACAACTGGAGTGCAGGGAAACCAAGGCGAGGTTGCACTCAGTGTACTGTTTCATGGTTGGAAGTGCAGCTTTACAAAGCATGGCCATGCTGCACCTGCTTCTCCATCCATAACCACCATAATTCTCTCTAAAAGCACTCGACAATAACAGTTTGTTCTCGGTGGGGGAGAGCAGCTTCCAGGTATTATCAGTAATAGTACTTTGTGTAACCTTTTCACTGGACTGGATGGTTACTAAGCAGTTAAAAAGCAGTAGTTTGAGGTAGTTAAGACGTTATAAAACACACACGTGCAAACAGAATGGGTCAAAATAAATGTGGGACTTTAACCTAGGAGACCGGTGTTTTTTATGTCCTATGTGGAACAAAGTTATTATAGTTAACGCAAACTATAATAATGGAAACTAGAATTGAAAAAACATTTTCGTTAACTGAAATAAAAATAAAAATAAATACGATAACTAACTGAAACTGTATTGTGTGGTTACAAAACTAACTAAAACTAACTAAAATTATAGTGAAAATGTCCTTCGTTTTCGTCTTTGTCAACTTTTTTCATACGTAAACCTTTTTGGTTGATATGAAATCTATTTCATCTATCTGGTTTTATGACTTAATACATTTATTGGGGCTGAGATGGATCAGACATAACACGAGCGACTTCCTGTTCCTTTCAAAACAACTAATATGGCGCCAGGTTCGTTCGTGTGGACAAACAGCGGTGTATAGACTGAGCATGAGAACCTAAAACCCTGTTTCTCCCAGTTGGCACAACAACACATAACCAGAGTTTTCCAAATTCTCCACTTTGCCCGGAGGTTTTAGAAATAATCGTTTTCTGTGATAAAAATGGGGTTTTCGTGTAAATGAGAGGCCAAACCACATGGAAATATCTGCGTTTTCCCGTTGTGTAAACAGGGCCGAAGAAGAGAAAAGAGGTTGCTGCTTTGTCCACCCAGGAGAGAAAATGGAGAGAAATCTTCAGGAATTATACTCAGCTGAGCAACTTCTAATTGTTCTTTCATGTCAGAGGAAACAGCTGATCAGTCATGAGTTAAATGTTCATTAAAATCTCCAAGAATGAAATTAAACTTAATTAAATAATATATCCTTTATTCAACCAGGTAAAAAAGTCTTGTTGAGATTTAAAAAAAATCTCTTTTCCAAGAGAGACCTGGCCAAGAAAGCAGCATAAAAAGTGACAAGTTACAACATTTAAAACACAGTTAACATAAACAATTAAATACAATTAAATACAAATACAGCCATCACAACACTGAAGGAGCCTCAAGTAGAGACACCGACCAAGGGAAATTATTTCTTTATCCTTTAGATAGAATCGATTTAAATTCACCAATTGTGGTCAACTCAGACAATATCATTTATTTTTGCAGATTTTAGAATAGATATCCGCTTCCTGTTAATGAAGGCTAAATGCCGAGGTCAGAGGTCAAACACAAATGAGGATGTGACAGCTGATCTGCTGGTTTCAGCTGCTTTCACTAATAACTGATTACAGTCAGTCCAGGTGAGCCGAGAGGAGAATTACAGCAACAGCAAGTTCAGCATGTGCTCCCTGTCAGCATCCAACCACAACCTGTGATATATACAGTATATATATATATACACAGTATAGGTATACACAGTTCATGTCAGCAGCCTCACACGTGTTCATTATTCTTCCACTTTGCACAAACAGGTTGTGTCCGGGCCGTGTGTGGGCGCAGGGCTGCAGATGAGGAGGTTCTGCTTGGAGGAATGTGTGGAGTGCAGGTGGACAGGTTGGTGACGAGCTGCTGAGAGGCCTCAGCCAGCTGCCGTATCACACTGATCTGGTTCACGGCACGGCCAGGGGGAGAGTTCAGTGCACACTCCTGCTCCCTCCGGTCCACGGTAAGCATTCAGATCCTTTACTGCAGGAAAAGTATTGACAACACACTGTGAAATGATTCCACTACGAGTAAAAGTCCTGCATTCAAACTACAACACCAACAGCCCCATTGACTCCCATATTAAAAACGCAGGAAGATTTCTGTGGAAAAGCGTATTTGACAGTTTTTCAGATCGCTCTTACAAAGCTATTTCTTCATTTTCCTTCACAAAAAAACATATTTAGCTGTTCAGGAAGAACTCAGGATGCTCAAAGTGAAGTCGGATCAATGATAGCTATTATGGTTTTGCCAAAAATGCTTTCTGTTCGAGGCCAGAGGTTCCAGTCTGCCAACCTCTGGCTGCTGTGCTAGAAGATTCCACAGCTGTTCATTTCCGTTGATTGCTCTGCTGTGATTGGTCGACCCTAACGCTTTGATCCTTTGATGTGATTACAGTTACAGTTACAGATACACACAAGCACACACACAAATGCGCGTAACTGCACACACTCTTCCAGATACACATGCTTCACACACACACACACACACACACACACACAGGTAACTTTATGTGATTTTAGTTACATACACACACAGAAATTGTACGTAAGTACACGTTTAGTAAATGTACTTAGTAACAATCCACCACTGACGGTAAACCAGCTAAATCTGAAATCTCAGCTTCTCCCCTCCATCTTATCCTTGTATCCACACAAAAGCAGCATTTTTATAGCTTCAAAAAATGGTAAAATGTGCACGTCATCCTCTCTCTTTCCTTCTCCACACAAACTCCATCGCACCTCCTGTTCCTGTGAACTCAAAGACTAGATCTACTTTTTTCTTTTTTTCAGGGATATGTACTTTTGTTCACATTTACTTTTGCAAAGAGAAAGACAGAGAGAGAGAGAGAGAGAGAGAGAGAGAGAGAGAGAGAATACGCCCACACCGAGAAAGGTGCAAGTCAAGTAGATTAGTGCAGCAGCTCCATCCTCTCCACACTGGCTGCAGGAAGCCCACACTGTGGAACAGAGTGAAAACAATAAATGAACCCAACAGCACCAACGGATCATAAAGTCTGTGAGTTCCTTAAGGACTTGCACGCACAACACGCAAAACAGATGCACAGGTGCACACACACAAAAGAAGTGCAGGTACAGCACACACACAGTCACACACAGTGAAACAGGATCCTGAAGGTCTTTGGATCGCAGCCAAAGCGATACGGTCTGAACGGTTTCTGACTCTGACAAACATTTTGTTTACAGTCACCTCTATGACCTCCTCCTGTCTTACCACGCTTCATTCTGAATGCTTTTGTCACAAGAACAATACAATAATTCCACTCAGGTGTCAACTATGACATCCTGAATACACTTTGAGTTTATGTTTGGCCAAGAAAACGTTTTGTTGGGATGGCAACCCGATCTGAGTCACAAAAGATGTCTAAAAGCTCATTTAACTGCTGTTTTAAAATTCTAATTCACACACAAATACACTTTTATATCATGTTCATTTTTGTTTTTGTATTTTTTTCGTTATTGTCATTATAACTTCTTAGGGCCACGGGGGATTCGCACCGAGCACTACTGTTATACTGTGGATTTCTGCTTCTTCCTCTTCCGGACGCAATTTCGTCCTGCTACTAGTCCTACAACTTGAAGAGTTGCAGGACAAATTATATATCAAAACGTGCGGTTTGATCGGGATCGGTGTGCTATTACTTTTCTCTACAGAATACGAATTTTTTTCGACATAAGTCGCGAAAAACTGCCCAAAATTTTGCATTGAAGTGAATGGGACAGCCGACAAAAAATGAGCGAAAAAGAACAATAATTCTCCGGCATAATTTCACCTAGAGACTCCATTTAAACTTTAAACAGTAGACACAAGTCTTGTGTATCGGTGTATTCTTAAGTGTCCTTGTTCTATTCTGTGTTTTTTTCTATTGTTGTTTTTATTTATTCTACCTCAGTATTTTATTGTATTGTATTTTTATTGTACTTAAATATCGGTCTGCTGTGGCAATTTCCCTTCGGGGATGAATAAAGTAATCTATCTATCTATCTATCTATCTATCTATCCATCTATCTATCTATCTATCTATCTATCTATCTATCTATCTATCTATCTATCTATCTATCTATCTATCTATCTATCTATCTATCTATCTAAAGTTTGCAGTGTTTGAAGCATGTGATCTAACCACATGCAGTCAGAGTGCAGCTATTGTTCATCCTCATAGACTAATTGTGCACTGAACTATGCAAATACAGCAGAAAATACCTGTACGGCTCTAAATGTGGAAGCATGAAGAGTGCTCGAACACAGTGAAGTGGCGCAGCGGTGCTGTGGTGATGACTCAGGACAGGAGGTGCAGAGAGGAATCAGACAACAGTGTCATCTGTTCTCAGCCACCACCACGACTCACTTTGGCTCTTCTTCCTAGTGTACGTCTGTGAAGTGGCGACCCCGGCGTGACCCCGCCGGAGAGGAATCGGCGAGGATCCACGTGACGAGCGGCGTCATAAAGGCACCACATGCTCTGCACCGAGCTGTGAGGTTAAACACTCGGATGGTAGATGAGGAAAAGTCAACTTGTGTGTTAAAAACTATTTTACTGAGAATATGTTGTTACCAGTGGTGGAATGTAACTAAGTACATTTACTCAAGTACTGTACTTAAGTTCAATTTTGAGGTACTTGTACTTTACTTGAGTATTTCCATTTAATGTAGTTTTATGCGTCAACTCCACTAAATTTAGCTGACAGCTTTAGTTACTTTTCAGGTCGAGATTTATCATAAAAAACCTGATCAGTTCAAAATAATTATGCTTTTTTTTTTATAAATTAAACCTAAGTAGTTAAAATATGCCTTAGCTGGACAAAAGTAATTTAAAAAAACAAGTAGATATTGTTATAATGCAGATCAGACAATGAACAATGTAACTAACAAAATAACAAAAATATAATGAGAAGAAAATAAAATGTTTATTATTATGGACTTCAGTTTTCCAGCAAATCTGTTTTAATTATTATTTTATTATTTTCTATCATTATATTTTGCTTTACTTGAGTGATTATGTATTATTTTAACCAAATTAAACTGCATGAAAGTATATAAAGTTGTAAAATATGAGCCATACCTTGAAAACATTAAAACACTGCTTACATAATGCAGAATGAGTACTTTTACTTTTGATACTTTTAGTACATTTTGATACTGATACTTTTGTACTTTTACCTCAATTTTGAGGTACTTTACTTCAGTATTTCCATTTTATGTAACTTTATACTTCTACTCCACTTCATTTTGAGGCAAATATTGTACTTTTTACTCCACTACATTTAGCTGAGAGCTTCAGTTACTTTTCATTGATTAGACATTTTTTTGTTTATTTAACCTCCAAAAATTATACTAAGTAGTTCAAATGAGCCCTATCTTTACTAAATTAAAGCGCTGCTTACATAAATGCATCAATAATAACAATCTAATAATATATTTACAATATATAAAACGGGTCGGGGGACATTTTGCATGATGAATACTTTTACTAGTACTTTTATTTATATAAAGGATTTGAATAATTTTTCTACAGTCATTTTACTTTTAATATTTTTTCTGTGTTTTGGAAGTTCCCTCCTGCTTTTAGATTCATGTTTTAGCTGTTTAAAACGTGCAAAATAGAAAATGTTTTATTCTCATTAATAATACAGCAAGTTCCACCTTTACACACTGTATTATATACATACACATAAACATACATGCTCATTTATCTTCATTGGATTTCAAAGCTTTGATTCCCAGCAGCGTTTCTGACCTCATCGACATAAACTCTGCTTGACGTCTCGGCTCAAAGCTTCATAAACCAGAAGACTCTCCCATTGTTTCGCTCTTTACTTTTCACCTTTGAAACCAACATCAGAGCAGCTCAGCATGCGACCTCTCCAATCAGGAGATATCTGTGTAAAAATCTACATGAAGAGGTATGCAGCAAGGTTATTATAATGAAAACTAACAAAATAACGAAGACTAGAATTGAAAAAGCATTTTCGTTAACTGAAATAAAAATAAAAACGAGTTTTAAAAAAAAAAGATAACTAACTGAAACTGTATTTTGTGGTTACAAAACTAACTAAAACTAATTAAATTACAGTGAAAATGTCCTTCGTTTTCGTCTTTGTCAACTTTTTTCATACGTAAACCTTTTTGGTTGATATGAAACCTTTTTCATCTATCTGGTTTTATGACTTAATAAACTTTTTGGGGCTGAGATGGATAACACAAAGGAAATAAAGGCAAAATTTATTATGACTTCTTTGAATCTCGCACCCAACACATAGCCCAGTAAAAAATAAATAAAACTAAAACTAATAAAAGACTAAGCATTTTCCAAAAAATAAAAAATAAACTAAAACTAGCAAAATCAGTCTCAAAACTAACTAAAACTAATTGATTTTGAAAACAAAAATTCACAACAAAATTAAAAGTCAAGTCAAGTCAAAGTTTATTTATAGACATTTAAAAACAACCTCAGTTGACCAAAGTGCTGTACAGTTATTAAAATAAAAGAATAATAAGAATAAAATCATACACAAATAGTTATAAATAAAAACAATAAAATACTAAAAAATAAAAATAGTAATAAAAAATCAATCCAAAAACAGATAGATAAACAGATTAAAAAATACTAAAACTAATAAAAAATCCTAAACTATTATAACCTTGGTCTGCAGTGCACTAACTCACCTCCTCTCGCATGCAAACAACAACCTGGCTGACCTCAACTTGATCCTGCTCTCTGGAGCTGCAACAGACCCAAAGGAATAATGAGGAATAAAGCTCCTTTTACTGCCGCGCTGAGAGGAAGTCACTAAATGAGGCAGAGGGAGGGGAGCAGTAAAGCCAGAGGCTATCTGTCTGTTTACAGCCCCTCATATAAGAACAAGGAAGAGAGGAACAGTATATTGGAGGCCAGATAGCTGAGTGGTAGGCTCATGTTCTCTGATTTGGAAACAGATGTCCCTCCTGTGTAGCTGGTGCATTTGTGATTTGTGTTGTTTAATGATGACTCAAAGCGCTGGTCATGTTGTAAAATTCCACTACAGGGAAACAAACCAAGCTGCCAAACAAAGCTGCAAGTATTTAAGTTCAGGGCCATTTAACTCTCTGGGCCCACTGTGGACATTTTCAGCCATATTTGTCATTTTTCACTTTTGGTTTGGCAATAATTTTGGCTTTGGTACTGCAAATGACATGATTTTTGGAAGAATGATTTTTTTCTTGATATATTTTGAAATTTCAGTTTTTCTAATGGGTCTATAATACACTGTGTTAGCCTGGGTATACCCATACTGCCTTGCGCGCTCAATTTCATTTCGAACTTGCAGACAGTCTGGTGTCCATGGCCGTTTCTTAGCCCTGTTTTAGGGATCCAATCACAGAACAGGGAGGGACGGCAAGACGATGACGCGTACTATTGGACAGACGAAAGCTTGTAGTTTTCTTACGGATCCAACATGGCTGCAGCAGACGCAAAGCTCTCTTTGGATCTAGCCGTAGACAGTGTTCTAGATAGTTTAGAGCAAAATCTGATTTTAAAAGAAGAACAACGTTTGACTTTACACTCCTGTTTCACCACCAAAAAGGATGTTTTAGCCTTGCTTCTGACAGGATTTGGGAAAAGCCTAATCTACCAACTAGCCCCGCTACCGCTCACTGCTGAATGACATAAGGGGGAAATAAGGCGTAAAAATAAAGAATCTTGCAGAAAGCGAGAACTGGAGAAGCAAAGCAGCAGCAACACTCTCTCATATCAACACTGCCGGTAGACTGTGAGCTGAAACTACAGAGCAGCCAGAGTCAGAACATGCTGCAGAAAAACGTTGCAGAGGCAGAATTGAGCATTTTAGTCTCAAAGTAGAGATGGGCTAGTCTGGCTATGTAAACATCAATTTCTGTCGCTCTACATACGTCATCTGGTATAACTGATACGATTGGCTAAGAGCTACCTACAGACGCTTATGATAGACATTCATAGCGCCCAATAAACAGCCCTGGAGGATCGTAAACCACGCCTCCTCTACGGAAAAATTAATTAGTGGCATCCAGACTAGATCTCATTTGTGATATAGTCTGGCGAAATTTCAATTTTTCTGATCGGTCTATAATACACTGTGTACAAATGTACTACCCTTTCAGACCCTACGGCCTCCAAAAAAATGCTATAAAAACTTTACAGATTAATATCTTTTTTGGGGCTGAAGTTGTCTAAGAGGTTAATGCAGAAAAAAACGTAGAAAAGAATATTAAGCTGAAAAGTGTTTTTGGAGGTGGACATTTTCAGCGTGAAGGGTCTGAAAGGGTAGTAAATTTAAGTGGGCCCAGAGGGTTAAATTCTGTGTGTCACACTTTATGTCACCTTTAACTACCTCACTTCCAGTAGTAGCTACTCAACTACATCACTTCAGGCAGTTAATAACAATATTAATATATTAATAATAACTTTATTTCTATAGCACCTTTTTAAAACAACAGCTTACAAAGTGCTTTGACAGAGAGCAGTTCATCACAGAGGAGAATAATGAGGCCAAAGGACACAGTGCTGACATAAAAACAATAAAAGAGAGCAAAGGATTATTAACAAGACAATCTCAGATACCAAGGAAAAGTAATTAAGTAATAAGGACATAATTAAAAGGTAAAAGGAGGACAATAAATAGTTTAAAATAGAAGTAAGATGGGAAACATTACATAAAAGCAAGTCTATAAAAGTGGGTTTAAGAAGTGATTAAGAAGACGATACGTGCCTCATCACCTCATGCAGCCTGATGGAGAAAACCCAGTCACCTTTGGATTTTAGTTTCAGCTTTGGAAAAGTCAGAAGGACCCGAGGATGAAAGGTCGCAGGTTGGTGTCACACCGCGGTGAGGTGGTGTTTTATTTTGGTGTTTTGGTCTTGTCATTTCCTGTTTTACTTTGAAATAGTAACTCTCCTCTCATTTCAGGTCACTTCCCCTTCCTCGTGTGTCATCTGTCTGATTGTCTCCCCAAATTGCCGATTGTGTTCACCTGGTGCTCCCTTCCCTCCATGTGTTCCTATAGTCTGTGTTCACCTGGTGCTCCCTTCCCTCCATGTGTTCCAATAGTCTGCGTTTTCCCTTGTCTTGGTCCAGTGTGTTTGACCTTGTCAACATACCAGCCCATTTTTCTGGTTCATGCCACAGCCTCAGATTTCCTTGCTTCGCCTTTTTGAGTATTCCTTGCAAGAGTGATTTTTCTTTGTAGTTTATTTTTGTTTTAGCGCTAGAATTTAGCTTCATAGCTTTTCTTGTCAGACGTTTTGTTTCCCTCCCTTTTGGAGTGATTTTGTCTTCATTTGTAGATTCCTTTGTTTTCTCTATCAGGTTTGGATCCTCCCTTTTGGAGCGCCTTTTGTTTGATTAATCTTTTATTTACTAGTTTATCCCCTTTCCTAGATTAGATATCAAGCCCCACTAACTCAGATTAGAAACTTTTAGTTTTATTTATTAGCGTAGATTGTCCATAGTGTTTTTTTTTTTTCTTTTAAGGGTGCATTGTTTTTCCAGGGTCAAGGATAAGAAAGAAATCACACAGAAAGACACAAGGGACAGACATTACATTCAAACAATCATCTTAAAATACAAAAAGTTGTACTTCTAATTTCCAACATCACTTTTGAAGTGTTTTTTGCTTCTGTTGCATTCATTCCTCTCTGAACCATCAAGTGATTGCACTCGATGTGGAGGTGTGTTCTCTCTTTTGTATGTGCTGCAGCAGTATGTGTTCACTTAGCGACCTCCGTTTATTTACAACAAGCACCTGACACCTGGCACAATAAGCGATGCCTGTTTGTTTACAATCAGTGACGGACGCTGTGCACAGTTCTGCCCTACAAAGCCTAACTGCAGTAATTACGCAAAGGGTGAAACTGAGAAAAACTTCATTAAAGTTTTTTAATGTTTTTTAAGTGGCCAGCCAAATTAGTTATAGGTAGTGATAGGTTATAGGTAAGTGATATGACACTTATGTCTGAGAGGCATTTGTTTGTAAATTTTTATTGATTTTTGGGACATTTTTTTCCTCCCATATATTATAAAGGCACAAGAAAAACACTTTCTGTCATTTTAAGGGTGAATTGTTTGCATTATTGAAAGTTTAGAATTACAAAAAGTTGTACTTCTAATTTCCAACATCATTTTTGAAGTGTTTTTTGCTTCTGTTCCTCTCTGAACCATCAAGTGATTGCACTCGATGTGAAGGTGTGTTCTCTGTGTGCTTTTACTGTTCCTCCTGCGAGGCTTAATGAGCTCGCACAGGGTGTGGAGGAATAAGGTTTAGGGATGTTTTAGGTCAATAAAAGCCAACAGCCGACAGCTAATTAAAGAAGCTGGAAGGGTTCGGTTCAGGAAGCTCCACGGCTACGTTAGCCTGCTGTTCTCGCTCCGATTATGGCAGCACCGGTAGGCTGCTAATGAAGTAGCTGTGGCCCAGCAGATGGGAGGCTGCCTAATGGTGGAGGGCTGCGGGGGACGACTTCAAAAGAGCTGCTGAGGAGTGGAGAGCGGTTCGGTGTGGAGGCTCCACTCTGGGCTTTTTTATGGCCAAACAAGAATGTTTGTGTAGCCTGGTTTGTTTAGTCTGCTCAGATAACAAGGAGCGCTTACAATGGCTCTGCTGGGACGAGGTCTGTTTGATCAACGGCCCGGTGAAGAAAACCTGAGTAGAAGTCATTATTTTGGGAAAATAAAACATGCATAATGTTGGTTTCATGGTCCGATTTTCAAACTTTTAGCATGTATTAATCACTTTTTAATGCAAAAAATAGGGGAGACAGAGTCCATACCATACACTTTTACTACAAACTATGGCAATAATACAAACCCTTATTAAACCCTTTTTCTTCAATTTCCTGTTAATTCTATTCCCTGGTACAACTAAAGGTACATTTGTTTGGATAAATACAATGATAACAACAAAAACAGCTCATACGAATTTAATTTAAGAGCTGACATCTAGACATTTTCCATAGTTTTCTTGATAATAACCAAAATTATTATCAAGAAAACCATGGATTTTCACTTTGACTTCAACCATATTTCCAAAGAGTCGAGATGGACCACAAAGTGGGTGGCTCCTGTGGCTCCAGTTAATCAAAAAAAGGGTCCCAGAGGTGGTTCAGGGTGAGCTGAATACAGCGGAGAGGGCAGCCTATGCATAACTTCAAGCCTCAATGTAAATTCTATTGGCGAGTTATATAAAAAAGGACCCCCCTAACAGTTGTCATGAACAGGGAATTTAGCGATAGAGACCAAAACCTTGTTTGTACCAGACTGTAAACATCTTTATTTCTGCTGTTTATTTGAGCATTCACTTAGTGATCTCCGTTTATTTACAACAAGCACTAGACACTCATACAACGCACAATAAGCGATGCCGGTTTGTTTACGATGGACGTGAAGGACGCTGTGCACAGTTCTGCCCTTCAAAGCCTAACTGCAGTAACTACGCAAAGGGTGAAACTGAGAAAAACTGCATTAAAGTTTTTTAACGTTTTTTTAACTGGCCAGCCAAATTTGTCATAGGTAGATAAGTGATGTGACACTTATGTCTACATGTACTGACAATGTCATTTTTATGCAAAAAAATCATGACGATATGTTTGACCTTTGACCCCAAAAATGTAGTTAGTGCACTCTGGTTTTGCTGTAAAAGGTTCTAGGGCTGTAAACATTTTTATTACTGCTGTTAATTTAGGCTTTTTTACATGATTGTCTATGAAGATTGACTCACTTTTGGAGCCAGCCTCAAGTGGCCGGTCAAGGAACCGCAGCTTTTGGCACTTCTGCATTGGCTTCACTCTTCAGCTCTTGTTGCATCTTGGTCCACACGCTGTTTCCATTATATATGCATATATGCACCAGACCTTTCAGTAGTGGATGTAGCAACTGGAACTATAGTGTTTTTAAACTATGACGAGGAAATATCAGCGGCTTAGGCTTCCACAGAGTATGTGCAGTTCCTGTTCAGTGGTTTTTAGTTTGTTTTTATTGAAAACTTAACATTAACTCATACACTAATCAATTGTTTAAATCTTAATTTGAAGCCTTTGGGAAGCAGTTACCTCTCATTATTTTGCTTCTTGTAAATTTTTGTGGTCTACAAAGCCATAACAAGAATAACCACACACACACACACACACACACACACACACACAAGACAGTGCAGACACACTCTAATGCATCCACTTAACATAAAACAAACACTCTGCTTCCTCCTCTTCTTTCTTTCTCTTCCTGACACACACACACACACACACACACACACACACACACACACACACACATGCACACACAGAGCCTCCGGGCCAGCCTAAGCAGGACAGTTACTGAGGTAATGGTCCACTGGGAGAGGCAGCCGTTCTCCCCTGAGCTCCTCCTGCATTATTGAAAGGCCAGTTCATTCATGTCAACAGGAACTTCCTGCCTGTCTAAGCAAGTGTAAGGGATACACACAAGGACCTGTCCGCCTGCACACTCAGTAACCCGAGAATGCCAAGGCCTGGCTAAGAGGAGCCGCCACATCCGCCGCGCCGGACGGACCGAGTCGGGTGTACGTGGGTTGCGTAACCCGCCGGGACCTGACACGCAGACAGCAGCGACAATGGAGTGTTTGAAATTTTCTCTGCTGTGATTAGTGCTGTAGGAAGCAGGGAAAACTGAAAGGAGGCTTCAGTTTACAGGGCTTTTCAGGCAGTTTGGGATGGAGTCTGTGAAGAAGGATAACATGTTTCTAGTGAAAAACAAAAGCTGCAGCAATCCCACACTGAACTCTGAAACCAGTCTGAGAGCCCAAAACCCTACATGCTCAACAAAGTCTACATAACATGAATAATAATCTGGAAATCAGGCCTACACCTAAGAAGTAGCAGCACATTCCTGCTGTTTCACACTTCTCCATGGATCTACAGTTGGTGGCAGTTATGCACCAAGAATGGCAAAGAAGAAGAATGATAGCTGGTGAACATGGATCTCAACATTACACACAATTATTTAGACAATCTATCTATTAAGGGGCACTACAGTCCATAGACACTTTTAAAAAAGGACTAAAAACTTTCCTTTTTAGAAAAACCATTGGTTCCTCCCGTCTAGATGGTTTTTAGAGTATGTATGTATGTATGTATGTATGTATGTGTGTATACTTTTTCTTCTGATTTTAGCAGTTTTTTCCTTTTTTATCCTTTTTATAATTAGACTGTTATGCCTTTAACCTGTAGCACTTTGAGATTTCATCTAATGTAAAGTGCATTACAAACAAAATGTATTATTATTATTATTATTATTATTATTATTATTATTAATAAGTGAGTGCATTTATTTGTCCAACTCACTGTTGCTGGTTTCACAGTGCACAATCTGGATGCAAAATAAGATGCAAAGGGCATCAGGGTTGCATTTAGTGTTCCAGTTAGTCATTGATGTGTTTCGTACGATGGTGTATTAGGGCCAAATATGAAAAATATTAAATACGACCACGGGGGTAATTTTCGAGAAAAAAGTGGCAAATATATGAGATTAAAGTGGCAAATCTACGAGAAAAAAGTGGTGAGTTGAGGTTCCTTGACAAAGACAAAAAACAAATTTTCCAACTTTTTTTTCTCCTAAATCTGCGACTTTTTCTCGTATATTTGCCACTTTAAATCTCATAAATCTGCAACTTTTTTTTCTTGTATATTTGCCACTTTAATCTCATAAATTTGCGACTTTTTCTCAAAATATTACCCCCCTCCCCCGGGTCTATATATTTTTTTTTTCATTCTTGGCCCTAAAACGCCGTTGTAGTTTTGTACATAACCAATAATAATTATATAAATCATTACTCATTGCCTTTAAAAAGTTGCGCCTGCACCTGTTGCATGCTTTGTACATGGCAATCGTCTATATTCTCATATGAGCAAATGGCTTTTTTACTGTGCTGCAAAAAGAGGCCCACTCTCTTTATGTGTAATAGGACAATAACAACAAGATCTCCGGCCTAAACGACAGAATAGTTTGTTTGTCAATACCACCTATAACGAGACATATGAGCGTTTTGCTGTTTGCGGTACAGAGCGGAACGTTCTAAAAATAGCACATGTCATTTTACGTGTATGTTCGTGTTTGTTAAAAAAGTCTGCAGTTTCTGTGAATTTAGGCTACAAAACCACTGATCTAGAGTTACAAAAGACAGTTTAATTCTCAAAAGGTGATGTTTAAATCACAGCGTTTACTTTTGTTTTCACATGGGACATGAACCTCGTTCTCCTGGGTGAAAGTTTGACACTTGTTTAATCCATCCACCCGCCCCGAGTGCAAAATCCGCCAGTTTAACCCTCTGGGGTCTGATATACCACATAACATTTACTATACTCATGTTTGGTATTTGGTATTTTCTTAGCACAACTTCAGCATAATATGGCAATTTTTTTTTTTTTTTCACTTTAACCCACTTTATTAACTTATTGAGCCCAAAAATACACAAAAATCATGAAATCTAAAATAAAATTATACTATTTATGACAATAAAAACCACAAATATGCTCAATGAACTGTTTCGGACCTGAAAAATGTAAACATAGGTTGCAAATATGAAAATATAAATGTAAAATTCAAACATTATAAAACTTGTCGCACTGCTTTTTGGAGTCAGCTCTCAAATCTCATTGTACATGTGTATAGTGACAATAAAGGCATTCTATTCTATTCTATTCTATTCTATGCTAGAGCTGAAGATGTGTACTGAGGGGCTAGGTGGAAGGATAAACTGATGATTGTCAAGAAATAGCATGTAAGTAAAATGTAGCACTGTGTAATCATGTGTGTGCATGTGTGTGTGTGTTTGTGTGTGTGTGTGTGTGTGTGTGTGTGTATTAGGGTTGTCACAATACCAAAATATTTGATACTGGATACCATTTTCAATACCACAAAGATAAAAACAAAGACCCCAAAATTTAACAGAAATAGTTTTATTAACAAGTAAAATGCAACATGTAAAAATTAACAGAACCACAGGTTAAATATTCATAATAAAAAACTGCAACTATGATAATAAGCTTCAGATACTCTACAACTAGGGTTGTCAAAAGTATCGATACTCAAAAAGTATCGATACTTTTGACAACCCTAGTGTGTGTGTGTGTGTGTGTGTGTGTGTGTGTGTGCCTCCTGTCATGTGACTGGAGCTCAGTTGCTGAACATTGATGATGTTTTGAGAGCACGTTGCATGTTGACTCAGAGGTTAGTGAGCAGGCAGCCGTCACATCCTGACTCGGGGGATGAGCGTCAATTTATGGACTCCGGATATTTGATCCCAGTGCAGCGCACATGAGCTGTTGTAGTCACTTTACCCCCTGATTTGAAATGTCTTCATGTTTATCACTGAACTTGTGGTGCACTGGTTATCTCAACAACCCCCCCCACCCCCCCTCTTTGCCCCAGATCGCCTGCCCTCAAAGGATGTCATGGGATGCAGAGGGGAAGCCAAATTTAACCACAACAGTTCACATGACCGCTCAACAAACGCTGCCATTCAGGAACAAGAATCACTACAGCAAGCATGTTTCACTGTGCATGTGCATCCTGTGTACTACTTCGTCATGAGCATTTTTTTTTTTAAAATTCTGCCAGGAAAGGGGTATTTTTACCCCGGTGAGGGCTTGTATTGCAGAAATTTAGTTGAAATTTCCTGCAACAGACTCACACATGATGCTTCAAATGATGGATTTCACAACTGAAAAAGCTGACATTTGTATTTCAGACACAACAGATCAGCTAGATCAAGTTACCCGTTAGTTTGGCTGCACTATGACTGTTACAATAAGGTGGAATGGCTTTAAAGTTATATCTAACTAACTGCACAGGGAGAGGACAGACAGAAAGTAAAACTTCATGCTTTAATGCAGGGGTCTCAAACTTGCAGCCCGAGGGCCGATTGCGGCCCTCGTGACGATATTTTGTGGCCCCCACCTTGATATGAAAGTTTAATGAGAGTTTTATATGAATGGCACTTTACTGTGTTGTGTGTGGAAGGTCCCTTTAATTACTTTTTCATTTTGTGTCTTTTTTAATAATTGTGTGTCTTTTTTGGTAATTCTTTGTCTTTTTTTAAGTAATTTTGTGTCTTTTTTAAATAATTCTGTGTCTTTTTTAGTCATTTTGTGTCTTTTTTTTGTCATTTTGTGTCTTTTTTAAATAATTTTGTGTCTTTTTTGCTAATTCTGTGTCTATTTTGGTCATTTTGTTTCTTTTTTAAAGTAATTTAGTGTTTTTTTCAGTAATTTTGTGTAGTTTTTGTAATTTTGTGTCTTTTTTGTAATTTTGTGTCTTTTTTTTGTAATTTTGTGTCGTTTTTTGGTCATTTTGATACTGCCTCCAGCGGTCCCCAGGTAATTTGAGTTTGAGACCCCTGCTTTATGCATTTTACATCACCAAAAATCATGAACTCAGACAACCCCTTAAGTTGAATCTGTACCTTCGTGTGACACATTAAATTACCAGATCGAACAATTAATGATACAAAAAATGTATAATGTCAGTTGTTGTATGAACCACAACCACCAAAAAGAGTCTTCAAAAAAAGAAACAAATGTCTTTAAATTGGTTCAACTCCTCTCCCACAGCCAGTCACATGGCTTCGTCCAAAACAATAACCAAGAAAAACAACAACAACAACCACAAAAACCATAAATTAATATTGAAACTGACAATTTCTCCCCAGACAATATCAATAAAAGCCCAAAAGATAAACAGCTGATAAATTATTGCCTTGCAAAAGTTGGCCACCAAAGAACAAAAACAAACAAATGCAAGTTAACGACATAAAAACAAAGTGGTTGTGCAGAGCCGCGCTGCACAAAGTGCTTTAAAAGCTGACAGTTTTGTTCCTCTCTGGCTGCCATAAAGCTTTATTTACTCGACCTGTGAGTCGGGGTCACATGCTTGGCCTTTTAAGGCAGCACAGCTCCCATTTGAAGTGGGCCACTTGTGGAATTCCCAGCAGACCTTTCATGTTGTAAAAATTCCTGTGTATCCTGGTAAACACTGAGGAGGTTGACCTCATCCTAACAGGAAGTTCAAAAGGTCCCCATAGATTTGAGGTGGAGCCTTTATACACACACCTGATAAGCAGCAGATTACCGGCTCCGGGAAAGACTCAGTGACCTTTGAAATCCTTTCAGACTGATCATCGACCACACAGGGACAAAGGAATGTATCATCATGATGTGTTCAAATACATTAAAATGATAATAATGCACTTTATTTGTCCCCTTCTGGCAGCTCTGCAGCTACACTGTAAAAAATGTTTAAAAAATATTTTCTAAGTCTCTTCTTGTCCACATTTTTAATGGCTGTCTTTTACTTAACTAACTCATTCAGTATATGGTTTATTAAAATTACTGAGGTTACACTGAAGACAGGCTTTCAGACAGTAATATGCTTTATTTACATTTTTTAAAAATGACTGCATTGTATACTGTAACAATATTGCAACTAGCTTCAGCTCTTTACTGTGTTTTAGTCTACTGTAAAAATCAATGAAATGCAGGATTTTACTGTAATTCAGTATGTGGTTTTATCAACTGTAAAATTAAAAATCGCATATATAAGCATTGTAGACACTTTTAATTACCTTAAATCAAGCAATAGTACACAACTTTTGAAAAACTGTAGAGTACAAATAGTTTAGTCTGTGAAAAAATAAAATTTTCATGTAAAATTAATGGACAAATACCATGTTGTCACAAGGACACAGTTATTACAACCTTAAAACCTAAAAAATAAAGGGACTACTCAATCTGAATTACAGCTTTTGCTGACATTTACATTTAAATTTACATTAGAAAACCCACTCACTTTAATTTTTACAGTTAAGTTCTGGCAACGGTATTTTACCGTAAATTAAACAGATTTTTTTTTTCTGTGTACCAGACGACATGAATGGGATAACTTCTGCTTCCTAAAGCCAAGTCCCCACGGACATGTGCACAAATTAGTAATTTGGCCCCTTAACTGAATAATTTAGGTATTTCAGTTAATCATATTAAGTGATTTGAGGGCATGAATTATTAATTCATGCGTGCAAATGATCAAGACTTTCACCCATGGTAACATATCTGCCTGGTATCACATAATAGCTGCCCCACAGTAACAGCAGGAGGTCATGAAACAGGCTCACTTTTAACACCTGCAGGATGAGTCGTTACTTGACAGTGGAAAAGTCTCCTTCAAGGCCGTAACTGCAGCTTCCTGCAGCCTTTAACCCTCTGGAGTCTCCAAAAGCTCCAAATCATTCAGACTCCTTCATGACATCCAGACTAGAAAACAAAGCAGCGTGGAGCCCTACTGTAAATTTACCTCTAAAGTTCTGGCTGTAAACTCCATGAGGCCAGTTTCAGTTTGATGATGATATACCAAGTAAAACTGGAGACAAGCTCAAATATATTTAGTATAAAATGATAGAACTGGATATAACCCCCTTATATGTTATATTTGCAACCTGTGTTCACATTTAAAATTCTTTATTGAGCATGATAGTGTTTTGAAAGGACTAAAAAAGACACAAAATGACCAAAAAAAGACACAAAATGACTAAAAAAAGACACAAAAAGACACAAAATGACTAAAAAGAGACACAAAATGACAAAAAAGACACACAAAATGACCAAAAAAAGATTTTGATTTTGGGCTATTTTTTGTAATTTTTGTGTGTGTTTTTTGTGTGTTTTTTGTGGTTTTTCTGTGTGTGTTCTGTGTGTTTTTATGGGGTTTTTGTATTTTTTTGTAGGTTTTTTACGTGTGTTTCTGTGTGTTTTTTGTATTTTAAAAAAATTGTGTTTTTTGTATGTTTTTCATTTGTGTTTTTTGTAATTTTGTGTGCGTTTTATTTTTTAACGTGTTTTTTGAAAAAAAAAAAAAAAAAAGATGATCCAGTAGGTCAAAATGACAAAATAACAATCAGGTGAGGTTGAGCTGAAAAAGATGATACCAGCATGGCATGGTAATCATTATTTAAGTTGCATATACAAGCAGAATGAAAAAGAGTAAAAAAAAAAACCTTTTCACTTCTGCCTTCGCTGACCTATTTCAACCTCTCTCCCAGCCTTTGCAAAATGATCTAAGACTGCTGAAGTCAAACATCTGACTCAACATGGCATCACTGCTGAGCGGAAGCAGAGGCTTGTGAGGGACTAAAATATTGATGCTGTGAAAGGAGGCGTGAGTTCCCAGATTTTTTCATGTGCTCGGCTACAGACCAGGGACATGATGCATTTTCAACAATCCGGCGAGGTGATATGTTAGTCTTTCAGCTGAAAAAGAGTTGAAATCTTCAACTTTACATATTATTTGTTTGGTTGGAGAGAAGCTTGGTGAGCTCTAATGTCATGCAGGCAGCGATTTTTATAGAGATTTTCATTTTAAACATAAGAATCTTTAGTTTTATAGAGACTGTATCCCAAGCTTTCCGAGGTTTTTACAGTCATTTTGAACAAGATCGCCACCACCAGTGTTGATTCATACATATTTAACGATCTACGTGTGAAATTTAATTTATGTACATGAAGATTCACACGTCTAATTACAATATGAAAGTAGCTCTGATGAGAGAAAGCAGTAAGAACGTCTGGGCGACACTCAGGCAACGATCTTAAAAGTATATCTGTATTTTTAGTGTACTGTGTTTTATTTTGAAGGACAGAAGTACGGTCCGGGTGTGTTTACAACGGTGATATTTATTTGGCTTACCCAGAAACATCCAATTTCCCCAAAAAAACTCAGCAGCACCGATTGTTTTACAGTGAGGAAATCCAAGTGTTCGATTTGGGATACAGTTAGCTCGCGGCTAATTCACCGCTGTTAGCATCCTTTAGCAGACTCTGATAAACCCGAGGCTAACGTACACGGTTAAAACAATATATGGTTCGAAAGATAAGAAGTTAGACTTTAGTTTAACACCAGTTAATCAATTGGAAGCATAATATGATTATTTTTATTAGTGGTTAATGTGAAATGTTGATAGAATCTTAGCCGAACTTTGTCTGATTTGGGATACAGTTCCACTACTATAGTTTTTTTGTCTAGGTCTTTTATTTGTTTTCACAGCATCGACTCTACAAAGCACATGTGTTAAGGTTTAAAATGAAGGTTTTAGTACCTTTGCACACCTGGGGAAACTTTTCTGACCAGCTGATTATTGAAAATATTAAAGACATAGGGTGATTTGTGATCTATGGGATAAAAAAACATATTATCTGTATTATTTTTCCAGCCTGAAGTTCCTGTTACCTTGAGTCTGGTGGAGCAAGTGATAGATGGCTGACTGGGCATCAGGTTGAGGCTGAGCAAACCAACATGTTGGCCACTCAACTCATGACACCATGTGGCGGCAGCATGCAACTGTCTCACAGGTGTTCCTGTTTGCTATATATAACACACAAATAATTTACTTTTTTAGTCATTTCTAGGATTATATGCATGTAAACAAGAAGATCCATTCACACAGGATTGGAGTGTGATTATACTTAAGTCTTTCTGAGAGCATTTACTTATGGAAAGTTGCATAATACACAGAATGTGAGGCTTTGGAGAAAGTTGAGCTTGTGTAGGTATACGTGTTGTGCAAAAAGAGAGTGTGTGTTTCCAGTAAGTAAGTCTTCATGCATGTAAAGTATATTATATGGAAACTGGCTTATTAGAGGCAGCATGTTAACCCTTATGCCCCCCTCGGGAATTTTATTTGTTGATCATTTTGGCTGTGTTGCAACTTGAGGAATGAATTTTTGCAGGAACTTCTCTCTTTAGTAAAATTTTTTAAATCCATTATTATTAACCCTGACATGTCTTTTATACTCCATTGATGCATTTACTACCCTTCCGTGACCCTCGTGGCCAAAAAAGGCCACACACACAACAACTGCTATGAAATCACCATACATCAATGTTTTTTTCGGATTTTATATAATTATTATATATATCTTATTATATCTTATATATATCTTATTATAAAGTATCTGGCACTACATAAAAAATACTAATGCAATCAAATCAATTTTGTTGCTAATAATTAACATATCCAAGACTCTAACCACCACCAAAACCCTAGCTCCCTACTATTTATTATATGGAAAATAATTCACTTTTTGTGGGGGGTTTTGGAAGAATTTATGGAAAACTTCAAATATATAAACTGGCATTTAAAGGGTTAAATTTCTGAAAATTATTCAATGGTTGGTAGTCTTGAACAAGTCTGAAGTTGTTAAAGAGGTCTATGAAAAAAAATCTGAAAAAAATATTGATGTATGGTGATTTGATAGCAGTTTAAGTGTGCTTGGCCTTTTTTTGGCCAAGAGGGTCACAAGAGGGTAGTAAATTTAAGGAGGGCATAAGGGTTAACCCTCTGGAGTCCATGAAACCACCTGCATATTACTTCTTCATGACATGAAAACATAAAAATGAAGCATTATTGAGCCTTGCCATCAGCTTCCCTCTAAAGTTCTGGCTTGAAACCCCATGCCAGATTTTTTTTTGATGATATTCAGCCAAGTTAAACTGGAGATAATGTCAAATATATTCTGAATAAAAATATAGAACTACATATTATCCTCATTTTGCCTGTTATATGTAATATTTGCAACCTGTGTTCATATTTGCAACATGTTCCAACATTTGTGTGTGTGTGTGTGTGTGTGTGTGTGTGTGTGTGAAACATAATTTTCAAGATCAGATGTTTCTTTTGGGTTCAAAATTTTGAGCAAGTAAGTCAAAGTTAAAAATTAATTATCAGGACATATAGGTGAGGTTGCACTGAAAAAACTGATACCAACATGGCATGGTGAAGATCTTTTAACAGATTTTTAATGGACATAATAGATTTCAGAGGGTTAATAGTCATGTCTTCCACACAGTTACATCATGACTCATAACTAATGCAACTTCAGCTGTCATATATGTCTCCACCAGCTCTCTGTGTTCCCCTGCTGCTCCGCTGCAGATATCTGCACATTATGCAACAGGTAGCTCCAACCACACAGTGTGATAGGTCGGAGAGGCAGCACACCTGCGTGCTGATTTTGAGAACACATTATACAATCAGACTTTATGACATTTATGGTATTTTTTATGACGTGATTACGTGACAAAACTTGTTCTTCTTTCTGTTCTGTACTCCTGTTTCCTCCTCCCTCTCTTTTATTGTGATTTGTAATGCTTGTTTTGTTAACCCTTCGTTGTATGTACCACAAATGTTAACCATGCCATGTTGGTATCATTTCTTTCAGCGCAACCTCACCTAAACAGTCATGGGAAAAAATATTAGACGACCTTTGTTTTCTTCAGTTTATGGTTCATTTTAATGCCTGGTACAATTAAAGGTACATTTGTATAGACAAATATAATGATAACAACAAAAATACCTCATAAGAGTTTAATTTAAGAGCTGATATCTAGACATTTTCCATGGTTTTCTTGAAAATGGAAAATGGCTAGATATTTTTTTCACGACTGTATGACTTGATATTTATTTTTCACCTTGACTTACTGAACCAACATTTTTAACACAAAAAACATAAAACCTGATTCTGAAAATGCTGGTTTTATTCTTTCATCATGCTCAGTGAAGAATTTTAAATTTTTGTAACAAATATAACATCTTAGAGTTAAAATAGGGCGAACATCTAGTTCTACATTTTATACTAAATATATTTGACCTTATCTCCTGTTTTACTTGGCCGATTATCATCAAACAAAAACTTGCGTGGTGTTTCAGGGCAGAACTTTAGAGGGAAGCTGACGGCTGTGAAACACGCTGCTCCGTTTTTATGCCATGAGGTCATGAAGAAGTCATGATTCGTGATTTGATCAAGTCTGCACGATCTGCGACTCCAGAGAGACTCAAGAACAAACTCAGCATTTTTCTAGATGCTCTCGTCACAAACTCTATCATGTGTTGCATTTAATGATGTTGAAGTACTCTTACAGTGTTGTAGTCAAGACCACCGAGACCAAGTCAATTCCAAGACCACAGTGTATCGAGACCAAGACAAGACCAAGACCAGTCCCAGCCGTCTCCGTTCTGCTTTGCAGAATTTACAAGTTGCTGTGTTTTCTTTTTTTTGTAGTTGTACACAAATAAAACTTAGCTTCTACGCAACGGTGGAGTCTGTTCTCCTATATGGCAGTGAATGCTGGACCCTGAAGCCAACCCTGCAGAAGTCTCTAGACGGGTGCTACACCAGAATGCTGCGTGCAGTACTTAACATCAGCAAGAGTACACATGTTACTAACAAGACTCTGTATGAGGGAATACCAAGGTTGAGCCAGAAAATAGCAGCCAGGAGAATGAGACTAGCAGGACACTGCCAAAGGGATCAACAACTGTCAGCCAGCAAACTGGTGCTGTGGGAACCAACACATGGGCGCCGATTTGGGATACAGTTAGCGCACGGCTAATTCACTGGCGTTAGCATCCTTTAGCCGACTCTGATAAACCCGAGGCTAATGTACACGGTTAAAACAATATATGGTTCGAAGGATAAGAAGTTAGACTTTAGTTTAACACCATTTAATCAATTGGAAGCATAACATGATTATTTTTATTAGTGGTTAATGTGAAATGTTGATAGAATCTTAGCCCAACGGTGTCCGATTTGGGATACAGTTCCACTACTATAGTTTTTTTGTCTAGGTCTTTTATTTGTTTTCACAGCATCGACTCTACAACACCATTTAATCAATTGGAAGCAGTGAATGCTGGACCCTGAAGCCAACCCTGCAGAAGTCTCTAGACGGGTGCTACACCAGAATGCTGCGTGCAGTACTAAACATCAGCAAGAGTACACATGTTACTAACAAGACTCTGTATGAGGGAATACCAAGGTTGAGCCAGAAAATAGCAGCCAGGAGAATGAGACTAGCAGGACACTGCCAAAGGGATCAACAACTGTCGGCCAGCAAACTGGTGCTGTGGGAACCAACACATGGGCGCCGGTCTGTGGGACGTCCCACACTAACATATGTGGACGTACTCAAGGACGATGCAGGAGCACAAAGTACCAATGAACTGGCCAGATGTATGGAGAATCGGGACGACTGGAAGCGACGATGGAAGGCTCATCTGAGGACGACCTAGAGCAGGGGTGTCAAACTGATCCAGGAAAGGGCCTAGTGGGTGCAAGTTTTCATTCCAACCAAGCAGGAGCACACATGACTTTAGACACATGTGCTTTAGACCACATGTGTCAAACTGATCCAGGAAAGGGCCAAGTGGCTGCAGGTTTTTGTTCCATCCAGACAAATCAAACAAGTGAAGACAGCCCAGGTGATTAGATGGGTGGAGTCATGTGTGCTCCTGCTTGGTTGGAATGAAAACTTGCACCCACTAGGCCCTTTCCTGGATCAGTTTGACACATGTGACCTAGAGAGACAAAGAATCTTTGTGGTTCAGGTAACCAAATTTTATTACCGACAAGTTGGCTGACATCTTCTCCTGTCATTCACACGCAATTTGTGGGGGCGTGTGAAAGGAGGCGGGAGGGGTGACAGCCGTTAATGGTGACAACAACTTCAAAAGATATATGAGTCATGTTATTGGTTGTACTTGAAGCAATACGATTTACGCAAAAATCACAGTAATGATATTAACAAGTAAATCCAAAAATGCAGAGTTGTAGTCTTGACCGGTCTTGAAATAAAATCTGCTTTGTCCGAGACCGAGACAAGAACGAGTAAAAATGCAGTCGATTCCAAGACGAGAGCTGAAGCTGCTCCTGCCGGCCACATTAAAAACAAGAATACCTTCTTCATGTTCGATGTTCAACCGTGATGTTCAACCGCTGAAACCTTCAAAAAGTGGTCTTGAGACCGGTCTTGAGATCAAGACCGATCTTGAGTACTACAACACTGTGCAGTTGCATTGGCTGCAGACACTGGTTACTAGTGTAAGTCATGCAGCCAAGACAGGCAGCATCAGCAGCAGCAGCAGCAGGGGGGCAGAGGTTGGCAGCTGCTCTCCTGGAAGCACACGGCTATTTGTTGAGTTGATGATGGTTGAACTGTTTCAACTTGCTGCTGCGGCCGCTCACCCTGTGACTGTGGCAACCATAGAAACCACACCGAGTACGACGAAGCAGTAATTTCACTGCTAATTTTACTGAGTGTCTGAGTTCTCTAAATTGGGGCCTGCTCCTCTTCAGCAGCCCATTCAAAAATAAATAACAGCAGTGGGTGAGTGTTGGAAATGTGCACATTATGTTTTTGATCCATTTGCATCTGATGACGCTCATAAGACTGAATCATCTTTCCTTTTTCAAAAAAACCTAACTTGAATCTTGCATGTTTGGCCAATCATATCTATTATGTGGGTAAGAAACATACTGTAATGTCTGAATGACAGTAAATTGAAACATCTTCTGTCAAGCAGCTGAACTGTCACTGTAAATGACAACAACAAAACCGCTGTAGAAGAGGCTGGCATGGGTGTGAAAGCCTCACAACAGAGTCCACCCACTGCACCCAGCAGTCTCCTGCACTCATCTAATTATAGTCTATGTAAATGTGGATTTGACTGTGATCTCGGGGAGCTTTGGAACAATGAATCATATCGGATTTGTGAAGAAGCATGATGGAAAAACAACAATTTAAAGATGGAAAGAGTGAATCACTGCGCACACACACACACACACACGGCTGTAAACATGTCAGGTGAATCATTTCCTTTATAATGTGCCCGTAATCACCATCATTATAAAGTTATGTTGTGCAAACACCTTTTGTGACCTCCAGGTTGTAACGTTGCTCAATGCGGATGAGTCATAGTGGAAAGGTTACACCCGCCAACACCACAAGAAAAAAAAATCCACATTGCTGTGAGTCACTATTGTTACTTCGATCAAGTTACTGTCTCTCAACTTGCTAACAGTAAGAAGGGAAACATGCTGCATGGCAATTATTTGAACAAAAAACCCCTCAAAGATATTTAAAAAAAAACATGAATGCTTGTTGGTGCAAAGACTCATTTCCCGAGGTAACTTGTTAAACACCAGTTAGAGAAAAAGCACACTCTATGTGTGTGTATACTATTAATACATAAAGTTTCCCATCAACTAAAAAATGTGTGGTTTTTAAAAAAATCTTGATTCAAACATACGCCAAGCAAGCTAGATTTGGTTTGTTGCAACTTTGAAAACTCAATCAAAATCCGTAAAAGAAGCCTGCAACTTCCAATGCAGAGTGGATGACAAAAACTCCAAAGTGTGCATTTTTCCAGTTGAAAAGACCAATGAAAAGACGTTCAAAACCTGTTCAAAAGTGAAACTATTTGAAGACGTTGATTCACTGTTAACATTAGGCCATATTTCTCTCTCGATTTTCAATCGAAGAAATTTAACGTGCAAATAATAGAAAAGAATGTGCATAAATATATATATATTTTATGCTGAGAAATATGTGGTGGAACCTTTCGGAGTTGAAGTTCTGTCTTGCACATTCACATAACTGCAGAAAGCAAAATGTCTTAGTAACTTTACATTAATGTAGGCCTATAAGACTACTCCCACAACGGTGTCCTAGAAGCTTCATGTTGGCAGCACACAGTCAATATTAATTACATTCTACATGAAGCATTTAATGCATTGGCATTAAGTCTTCATGTACCACATTGTTGAAACTGCATTTTAGCTGGTTGAAAACAGGTCTTAGATGTTCTGAACCAAATATCCCCCAGTTTTCAACGAGAAATCAACGTTGAAATTCTATTTGGTGCTCACTGGGACTCTTTTTTTTTTTTTTTTTGTAAACAGTTAGTATACTTAACAACTTAGGTCCAAAATAACATCACGGAATAACCACATGACAGACTAAAATATTTAGAAATGCAGGAAAGAGAAAAGAAAAAACAAATATGGACAGCAAATTAACATTATTTGGTATGGTAGGTATGGTAGACAAGTTTTTTGTACTGTTTACATTCATTGATGTAAAAAAGTCATGTAGAATTTACTAGAACTAATTCAATTTAGAGGGACCCTTAAACGCCTCATAAACAACAATCATGTCGCAGTTGAAACATGCTACGCTGCCGGTAGACCTTGAACATATCACGGTCCATCACTCTTCTATATATTGGTTAATCACATCTGTCATTCTTCTTTTTCGGCCAATCAGTGATGAGTATTGTCATCCGAGGTGGGCGGGGCTTAAGTGAACGCAAGTCAGAGAGCACGCGAACGCTAACAGACAAGTCCACTGCCAAAGTAAACCGTTGTTTTAAGCTGAGTAACGTCTGTTAAGTAACTGTTTATATTATTGTCATTTTTATTAGTGATTCAGCGAGAAGAACTGTTGTTTGTAACAGTGTAAAAGGGGAAAATGAAGCTTGTTTGGAGCCGTTATCTCTTAGTAATGTCACTTAATTGGCACAAAAGCAGTGTCATACCGTCAACGGTTGCTAGCTGTCGCGCTCACGAGCTAAGATATGAGCACATTTAGCATTGAGAATGGTCACTACAGGTAAATTGAGTACATGTGGACATTTATAGAATAGGACCTTGGTGTTTGTGGAGTTCTGGTGGTGTTTTTCTGATGTAGCCGAACGAACAGCTACAGAAGAGGAGCTCCGGACTGGCCGTTGCATGGGAGAGGATGCTGCCCGCTACACCTGCACCTGGCCAGGGATTTAGGAGAGTATCCTCTAGCAGCGTGTGGACATCGCTGGAAAGAGGGTTTGCAAAACTGCCAACATCTTTCTGATTTCCCAAGGAGCAGCGAGTACTGACAGAACACTAACATGTGCACCATAAATATTTGTTGCACATGTCTACCATAAATTTAGCTGATAAATTACTGGGTATTCAAGAAGATTGTGCTATAATTCTACTACTTCTTAAGATAAATCAACTATTTGATTTTCAATCAGCTGGAAAATGTATCACCACAAAGCTGAAATCAGGACTGTTTTTCTAAGATCCTGAAAACCTTACATTTTAGAAATATGTAGTTCTAACAGGACAGCAATGCTACAAACATATAAAAGGATGTTGTCAGTTGTGGCGCATTGCTGTAGATTGAACTACCCAACAGTATTGGAAAAGAGTTAAAATTACCACAACCTTACTCAGTCATTCATGATCTGTGACTGCTGTTCAAAAAAAGAGTGATGAGTATAAGCCATGAAACTCAAAACAAGTTAACAAGCTCCTTCCAGAGCATAAATCAGCCAAGCTGGATAGCAAACAATGTGTATGTTGTTATAGGCCTCGAGGTGGTGGCACCCAGCTCACCAGCAAATGGCAGATGTTGCACCGAGCCTTGCCTGGTGTTGGCTCAGTGAAATGGGCTAAATGATCGGCGAACGCACGAACGTATCGGCCGATGCTGATACAAGTAAAAAACGCAAATATCGGCCCGATATATCGGCCGTCCGATGTTTTGGTCGACCTCTAATTCATACTATAATGTAGCTATGTGCACTGGAACGCATTTTCAGTATGATGGTCCATCTCTAAGACCATTTAAATAAATGTCTGCAATGCCACTATCTATTGCTAAATGAGGTGACAAATCGGTGTGGCAATGGCTGATCAAAAAGAATCAATTTGACATTCTGAAGAATGCAAACATTCAAAAAGGCAAGACAAACTACCTTTGGCATTGCCTTGCCAAGATGGGGAGCATTGAAAGAAGAAAAGGGACTGATGGCCGATTCTGATGTGGCTGGGTTTCTCTTGGATTGGTAAGTACCACTACAGTTTATAAATATAAAATGTACTCTACCTAAATTATGCACCATTGTTTCAGGGTAATTCAGTATCATTTGATAGTTATTAGGTTTGAAAACAACAAATTTAGAAGCTAAATTGGACCCTATAGCTGGTTGCTATCTGGTTGTCTTATTTAGTGTGGATGAGCTAGACACAAGCGTTCTATTTATGTGTGGCTTTGAGGTAACATTTATCCTCATTAACGCTATTGTTAAAGTTTGCAAGGTTCCTGGTAGACAGTTATGCAAGATGATTGCTTTTACATAATGTTTGCTGTGAATCAGGGTGACATAATATTAATCAGGAAACACTTGTGTGTCTTTAGTTAGACAGTTTTAAGCTTATATCACAGAATAAAAGTTCTATGGTTGCTTTGACATCATTTAGCCCTGTCACACTGAAACTATGAACAAGTTCATTTAAAGGTGGAAGCAATGACAATACATGGAAATAAATGCAAATCTTTTTCTCCCAGACTCAGAGACAGGGATGTTCAAGACATGGGGTCTGAATCATACACTGGATATGTGGCATGCAGCCAAAAGTGTCACATGGTAAGAACACAGCTGGAACAGCTTTTTTTCCCCCCCTTGGCTTGTTTGGTCATAATGATTGAGATTGTTTTATGCCATTATGGTGAATCACCATTGTCCTTTAGTAGTGGTCGACCAATAAGGGTTTTTTAAGGCCGATACCGATTATTTTGACATCAGTCTTAACCGATCCCCGATATGTGCTGCCGATTTTTTTTAGGGCCGATTCTTGAAGCCGATATTGCCTTTTTTCCCTCTGTTTACATGATAAAAATGACACAATTATAATAAATGTTACACAAGTCTCAATTTAAACAAACAAACAAAAACAATTTTTAACAAAACAAACAGTTGGATTGCAAACAATGTGTATGTTGTTCTAGGCCTCGAGGTGGTGGCACCTCACATGAGTCCACATATTTGATGTGTTTTTCTTTTTTCCGTTGTCAGCACCCAGCTCACCAGAGAATGGCAGATGTTGCACAGAGCCTTGCCTGGTGTTGGCTCAGTGAAATGGGCTAATTGATCGAACGCATGCATTTATCGGCCAATGGTCGATTATAAAAAGCAAATATCGGGCCGATATATCGGCCGGCCAATATATCGGTCGACCTCGAGTCCTGAGGCAAGGAACTGATGAGGATCTCGTTAGCATTTCAGAAGAACAAATAATGTTGATGCTTTGTTGTATTACTTATTCAATCTGTTGAAATACTTGTAAGTGATTTTTGTTGTTTTGAATCAACACAGGCAGGACTGATGAAGGATCAATCAGAGATTTTGACCTGACTAAAGGACGCCCCATCCTGCTCCTGTCACCTCAGCAATTCACAGTAGGTGGTTTTTAACAATTTTACTGCACGATAGTATCCAGCAACAACATTTGTATAGGACAAACACTGGGTATATCCCAAAAACTCTTTAGCACTTTATGAGCACACAGAGCATGTCGGGAGGTCAGAGGTTGAGCTTTATGCTCTCTGTGTGTGTGTTTATTTATTTATTTTTAAGAAGGTTTAATAAGAACTGTGTGTGTAACACAAAACATGCAGTCAGTTTATTTTTTGATTGCAGCTCATTGTAATGTTTGAAGGTTTTTTTTTCTTTCAAGTCTCGTCTCAAATTTGCAGTACACTGGTAGAAACCTCTTTGCCTTCGTGAGTTGATATTACAGCCACACATATTAAAATATTGTAATTTTTTTCATGTCTTTGTTATAAGAAGGACCAGATTCAAATAATTATTATTCACATCACAAACTCACAGAATTAGTGCAGAGCTGGAAACACAGGTGACGTGGGCTCCCACCAGAGGACCCTCTTGAGTGATGTCATCTCATTGCACTGATATATAATTTAGCCACTCTGCCTCAATGAGGTCAGATTTGTAGCGTTTGCTCTAACAAGCATTTGGTTAAAAAAAAAAAAAAAAGCAGCTCATGGGTTTTTAATGATCTGGTGCTTTGGTGAGAGCCAACGTGCTGGGGTAACATGCTGGGCTGGCTTTTCATTGCTGCAGCGTGCGTGTGTGTGTGTATTTGTAAGAATAGTTAATAACTTGAGTTGCTTTGTTGCACCTCGAGTCAAGAGTAAGACTAGGAAATGAACGTGTCTCAGCCTCTGTGCCTCTGGCTTATCTGAGGTCAGACTTGGTAATCTCTGACTGTGTTTGGTGCGTGTCTGAGTCAGATGTTGGGTGTTTCCTGCTGTCATCATGTGGTTTTTGAATTCGAATTTAAGGACAATTAGCGGCCTTAGACTTCCTGCTACCTTCTTTTGTCAGATAATATGAGCACACACTCTGTAATTACCCAAATGTCTCCTCTTTCACATAATCTGTCTTGTTTTACTCACACATGACAAATATGAGACATGTATACCTGTAGAGAATCTGAGTAGATTCTGTAATTGTAAATGTTTTGTTAAGAATAAGATTAGTTGATAATTACTTACCATTTTGTCTTTGGAATGATATCCGAAACCACCTTTAAAAAAAAACTCCCATCATGTTAAATGGGGACGACAAGTAAAACCTCATGGGTTTCAGTTTTCAACATGTGGTTCAAACTCATGGTTTGTTGGTTGGCTGTAAATGCAAAAAAAAAAAGTATTCTGAGGTTTAGGTTGGCGCCAACAAGACGTAGCATGAAATCTTTTAAATGTGCAGCAGTAAAAGCAACTTTTGAATTCATGAGCACCCCCAAAACCCCCCCCCCAAAATTCAAATATTTTTGGGTGAAAATCAGTTCAAACCTCAAATAAGGAGCCCTGTTCATTGTCTATAGAATGACATCAGCTGTGTTTCCATTCCAAGTCAAATTGAATTTCAAGGCAAAATTTTAATGTCGCACTTAAGAAAATGCGAGATTCCAAACAAAGCTTCTTAAACATACTTTGGTCAGAAGATGGCAGTGTAATGTATTGCTGTAGGCTAATCCGCCAGTAAACAGTAGTGGAAGAAGACATTAAGATTAGAATCAATTTGGCAACTTCTAATTGTTGTTTCATGTCAGAGCGCTGATCAGTCATGTGAGTTAAATGATCATTATGTCAGAATTTATTCGCAAAAATCGGTTCCATCTCCCGTTTTGCGCATTTACTATTTTTCAAAAAACACAAATTGGCATAAAAACTTTTCTGCGCATTCTCAAATGTTTTTATTTAGTTTTAATGTTGGTATTTCCATCAAGCTTTTCTCATGCAAATCTTCAAAATGTGCATCGAAATTTGTTGATGGGAACACGACTATTGACTGTAATATCGTATTTAGCTTTGACTAATCTTGGATGAGAAACTTAATTAACCCATTTAAGGCGGGAAAGCATTACCGCATTTCTACCATTAAAATCGGGGGCGCTCTTGCGTTATTGTACCATTAAAGCCGGGAAAGCGGATACGTCGTTTTGTAGTATTTCAAGTTTTTTTCACCTATTTTTGGTCTCTTGGCCAATGAAATGTATCAGAATACATGTGGGAGTGTCGCAATGCAACATGGGACTTTTCAAGAATTTAAATCATGGCGGGAGATGACTATAGCAGAGGGAGCTCAGATATAACAGCTATAAGCTCTCAAATACTTTTTGAATTTCATTTCTATCTGCTACAGAGGCTGAAAAATCGATTATTTAGTAGACGTTGACACTTCTGTTGAATTTCCAGAAAAACTTTAGGTTTTAGAGGAGTTATTTTAAAATCGCCCAGAGGTTTTACAGGCATTTTTTCCAGGCGTTTTAGGCCTAAATGGGTTAAGAGAACAAAGGTATGGAGTAAAAGATGGAGAAGGCAAAAGGGGATAAAAGCAAATTACACAAGCAAGAGGTGACTCAGTAGCATGAGGGTCATACTGAAGTCATTCTTGAGAGATGAGAGGGATTTTCAGCACATGACAGAGGCTGGAATGATGTATATTACGACCCAGTTAATGTAGACAAGGAATGGCTTTGAGGTTCAAAATGCTTTTGTAGTATTTACCATTATTATAAATAAATTAACGTTCAACAAATAATGCAGTCACCCTTTGGAGAGATCAGTACAGAATAGTAACAAAATATACTGTTTGTCTTTCTCGTACAACCCCGTGCTTTTCTTTCTTTGTCATGTCCTTTGAGCTGAATAGACGGTATATTACAGAGTAAAGACAGTGTTTGCTGATGGGAAGCTGCCGGAAGGTCTTTGAGCTCCTCATTAGAGACGCACCAGATGTCTCTGGCCTTTGGTGTGGCACGGGACTTAATGTAGGAATGGGTGGAGGTTTTTTAGGAAAACGCCTTCCAGTCACCACATCAAAGCTCCCAGCCGAGATGTTAATGCCTGTGAGAACTAACCGTCAAAGACAAACTCCGGCATGGGTCCTCCGCTGACGGCTCAGATTGATGGAGGCTCAGAGCTGTTGTGGTGGTGCATGCCAAATGTGGTTCAGGTTCATATGAGAAAATATGACAAATTGTATGAAGGGTGATTGCTTTTATAAATGGTACGTAATATGTTAGTTTAAATTATATATAATTCCTGTGCAGTTATACTCCATTTTAAAACATTTAATTTTGCTGTCACAAGCACTTAACTTCCGACTGGGATCCAATGCTATTGAAAAGCCTTTTCCTGGAACTGAAGTTCACAAATATATATATTTGTGTCTCTTTATTCAAACATGTCAAAACAAAAAGCAAAACAAAAAAAACAATAGGTGTGTTTCCACTGAGTACTTTTCTGAGTACTTTTTGGAAAGAAGTGTTTTGGCTCCGCCCACTAGTTAGTTCCCCTAGGCCTCTGTTTCCATACAGGTACTTTTGTAGCGGCTAACCAACGGGGTTCGAATGTGGCAGGCCGACGCTGCAAGCAGTGTTCCCAACTTTGAGACTTTGTCTCTATATTTAGACTATTTAGGCCCCTCTAGCGACTGTTTTTCAAAAAAGCGAGTAGCGACAAACCTAGTGACTTTTTCTGGTGACATTGGAGACTCTACTTCTTTTCTACTTTCTACTCTTCTTAACGAGTAGCGCCATCCCAAAGCAGTCACAAGTGGTCCAGTCCTCCCGCAGCAGTCTCTTCCAGCTGCAGTCAGAGAAGGCGAATTTAACCCCTCAGTGTCCAGTTTGTACCAGTCCTACCCGAGGCAGGTACTTTCTGAGCCGCTAACCTGTGAAGTTGGGTGGATCTTGGGTCGATCCTTGGGTCACTAGAGGAAAAAAGTACCTAATGGAAATGCGCCTAATAAAACAAAATAAAAGCAAAACAAACAAGAATAACAATACAATTTTCTGCAGGAATTTAGCAAAATCCCAATAAACATAATAATAAAGCTCAATTAAATGAATTAATGACTAGTAAGAAGTGGAGGACACGTGTCAAGTCTCACCCCTTTGTTTATTCAAAGCACATCAGAACTACAAAAAAGGTTTAGAACTACAGTTTAAGTCGTAAGTAGTTTAAACAATTGCTTACAAGAAAGTGATTCTCATTTTTACTTTTAAAGTGTTGAGCAGTGAGTGTCATGTTACATTTGTTCCCAGAATGATCATAAAGAAGTTATTATTCTGTCTTCTATCTGCCTGAAACTGTGAGTTCAGGATGAATGACGAATGTGATTTAAGAATGAGCAAGCAGAGTTTGTAATTATTGATGAGCTTGTCTTAGTTTGTTGTTCAGGCTGTGCGTAACTTGACATAAATATTTATCTGCTCATTTTCTCATGAATACTTCAGAGGCTTCAGGATGTGCATGTGTGTACAGGATAGAAGCTCTTTTCGCATGATTATATTTCTCATCAGGATTAAACATATGCTGCCATCAGACTCTACACCCTGACAAGTGAAATCATGCATAGAAAGAGCTCTTATGTGCTTAAAAACCCTCGGTACCAGAACCAACAAGTTGCATGTGTCACATTTGCAATGCTTACGCACAGCCGTGGGCCTCAGCAGCGATAAAGCCCACACACTGCATGGGTGTGCTTGTGCATGAGCAGGCTTGTTTACATAAGAAAACACCCCACATCAACTATATATGGTAAACAGTTTCCCTTTTAAAAGCCTCTGGTGGCACACTTGTTGCAGGTTAAGAAAAAAAGCTTTTACTGACAATAAGGTGGAAGTCCAGATTAATAAAATAGTACTTTAAATCTTTCGATCTCAAACTGACCATCCAGTTAAATATAAGCAAGGACGTGGCTTGTAAGATTAAACAAACAAAGGGAGAATTGCTCAACTTTAGACTATTTAGACCCCTCTAGCGACTCTTTTTCAAAAAATCGACTAGCGACAAATCTAGTGACATTTTCTGGTGATATTGGAGACTTGTTTCTACTCTTCTTAACGAGTAGCACCATCCCAAAGCACTCACAAGCGGCCCAGTCATCCCACAGCAGTCTCTTCCAGCTGCAGTCAGGAGAGCAGAAGCTGTTAACCCCTCAGCGTCCAGTTTTAAAAGCCTCTGGTGGCACACTTGTTGCAGGTTAAGAAAAAAAGCTTTTACTGACAATAAGGTAGAAATCCAGATTAATAAAGTAGTACTTTAAAGCTTTTGATCTCAAACTGACCATCCAGTAAAATATAAACAAGGACGTGGCTTGTAAGATTAAACAAACAAAGGGCAATCCACCCTGTCAATATCACGTGTAGATGAGAATATTGCTTCTATAATTGGTGAGGTGTGCCTGACAGGAATCATCATCCCTGATAGAGATACTAAATGCCATGATGAATAGGCTTGTCACGATAATCACTATATCGACTTATCCTTCTATATATAAAAATGGACATGATAGTTATTTTCTGGACTCAATATATTGTCGTTTACATGCGTGACTTTTTATGCTTTTTTTGTGTTGTGTTTAAAGTAATGCTGCAAATGTTTGACAGGCAGTATGAATTGCCGAAAAAGGGTTAGGGTTAGGAATTTTTTTGTTAACAGAACCTGAAAGTCTATTTTATTTGTTTTGTTTGAAGTTTATTTATTTATGTTTTATTTATCTAGGATATTTTAATATTTCTTTTCCACATTGCAATTCCGATGTTTAATATTTTCGAGATTAAAAAATTCATTGCTGTGGAGGCTGGACCATGGCGATTTCTTTACAGTTGTATATGTATCTATAATCCCACAGCACTGAAACACAATAACTTTTTAAACTAATTCCTCCTCAATAATCAACACGACCCTAACATGAGAGAGGCAGACATTATCCAACATGCTAAGTGTACTTTATGTGTGTATGAGAGAAGTGAATTCCTCTTACCCCACCTGCCACTTCACCCGTATATGTGATATCTCGTGCAGGGTCATGAAATTGAGTAGGCTGGCAAGGTGCAAGTGCTGCCACTTCAGTGTGTGTGTGTTACTGTGGTCAGCCATATGCTGTAAATAGGAGGCTAGGTTTGCCAAGGGATGTGCAAGACTGAAAAAATTGTATTTACTGGTAGGAGGCAAGCCTTATTATGGACCAAGGAGAAATGTTTGATTGATTTTGTTGGGTTTAGTTTGGTTTTGAGCTTAGCAAGTGTTGTTTTAACAGCATTTTAGCAATTTTATTCCAACGTGAAGCTCGTTGAAATAAAGAAAATCTTAAAACAGTTATGTAGACTAACTGTATACAACAGTTTTTTTGATAACTTTTCAGTCAGATTCTAGCCTGGCTAATGCCAGACTAGATCACAAATGTGATCTAGTCTGGATACTACCAATTCATTTTTCCGTAGAGGAGGCATGGTTTACGATCCTCCAGAGCCGTTTATTGGGCGCTACGAATGTCTATCATAAGCGTCTGTAGGTAGCTCTTAGCCAATCGTATCAGTTATACCAGATGACGTATGTAGAGCGACAGAAATTGATGTTTACATAGCCAGACTAGCCCATCTCTACTTTGAGACTAAAATGCTCAATTCTGCTTCTGCAGTGTTTTTCTGCAGCATGTTCTGACTCTGGCTGCTCTGTAGTTTCAGCTCACAGTCTACCGGCAGTAAATGGACAAGCTGCTGCGGGTCTCTCGGCGGCTCTGCTGTCCTCCGGCTCGCATGCGAAATCACCATGTGTGACAACACGCCATTGTCTTGCCGTCCCTCCCCGTTCTGTGATTGAATCCTAAAACAGGGCTAAGAATCGGCCATGGAAACCATACTGTCTTGTATTTCGAAATGAAATCGAGCGCGCAAGGCAGTATGGGTATACCCAGGCTAGTCAAATTCTGTCTCACCTTTGAGCTGCATATGTTTTTGCCTGCAAATGACAATTCAATGCTAACACAGCAGACTAAACCACCTCTAAAATATATTCCCTGATGTCAAATTTGTCTTATCGGGGCCTACAAAGCATTAAGGCTGATGACCAGTTGCGTATTTTTACTGGATATCGGCCGATAATGAATGGCGCCTGATCTACCAGGGCATCCCAGCACATGTCTATTTTAGTACGTAAAGGAAGCATAAATGGACCTTTTAAAGATGAAGAAGTTTTACTGGATCAAAAGTATGTTCTCTTAACTTGAATGAGGTGTTTGATCAAAGTAGTAGAGGAATAAATTGCATTCCTTTAGCTTTACAAGCAAGCCTCCTGACTGTGCCAGTAGCACAGAACACTACCAAGTGAGAGACAAACCACATCTGAAGCATTCTGCAGCCAGCTCGGCTTCCTGATGCTGGTAAACAGGACCAGTCTGAGCCAGCGGCTGCATCATGTGTGTGTACCCACACCTGGCTGCCAGGTTTACCTGGCGGTCAACATGCAGACGAGTTTGACACAGTGCTACTCTGATTCATCAGGTCTGCAGGTTCAAACTGACACGGTCAAGCGAATTATGGCTCCCGTTCCCGTAATAGAAAGACATCAGCAATCTGAAATGTTCAAACTACGCCACTTCCATTTTGAGCATAACAACAAGGAATTTATTAGCGGATTTAAACCTTTTTAAGAATCCAAAAATGGTGGCCCACTCACACTGATGAGAGTAACTCGTTCACCACCAAAGCTTTTGCATTTTTTTCTGGGCTCTTGTCATAAGCTTATTCCTCTGCATCCCCTAATCTGTGTGTTGGTTCCTATGACCGATATTAAAAATCATATAAACCCGAGTGACCTTTAAAAGATTATTGTGGTATCACATTTGCACACAATTATTAACATGTTTCTTGTAAATTTTTTATTGATTCACCCTGCAGAGATTAATACAGTAGTTTGAAAAACCTTGCTTTCCTTTTTCTTCTCCTACATTTTTATTACCCTATATGTACACACATGCACACAAGTATTTCTACATTACTGGCCTTATTCCCAATGGATAACATTCCCCCGCAGTCATGTGTTCCTGGGTGATGGCCCATTTCTAAATTGGTCTGTACACTGTACTTCCTGCTCATGTGGGACAGAGGCTGAGCTTGACAAACCCGGGGACACAGACAAATCATTCCTTCATAGCGTTTCAATTTTTAAAAAATTGTTTCTTTGTGAATCATTTGATTAAAGGGCATGGAGAAAGCAATCTAATGTGAAGGCAATATATGCATTAAAGGAATAGTTTAACATTTGATGCATGCTTACTTCTTGTTAGGTCCTTGCACATACATTGCCCAAAATGGAAATAACTCAATAAAGACAGTTCTGTCAAGCAGAGATGAGGAGCTATCGAGGTCTGATAAGCTGTCTTCTTTCCAACTCCACACCCAAGATTTCAGTGATATCCCTCGAACAACTTTCTCTTTCCTCTTCACAAAAGGCTTAAACAACTGTTTCACATGTGCAATATTACTTTTTATTAGCTACAAACAGTTTGACGTGTAAAACAGATCTTAAGACACCTAACAGAAATTGTACAGTGTAGGAGACACATTTCCTAAGTTTTAAAATGATGCGAACATTTTTTATTAGATATCTGTCAGCGTTGTTTGTGTGTCAGTTGAAAGACATGGGGTCAGACCCAGCCCAAACATGTCAATACCGTTGGGTGCCGTAGGGCCCAGCAAGCGTTGCAAAACTCTGTCGCCCACATCCATTTGAACCCAGCACAATGTGCCAGTTCGGCTTTAGACCTGCCAATGTTTACCTTTGAGCTAGCAAATGGTGTTAGTGTGTCTGCAGTGCTGGGTTTTGAGGAGGGCACAGTGGGAGGCGTGCAAAACGTCATTTTTGTGGGCGCTTGCCGACATGTAATAGGAAGGATTCTCAGACTGGGTTATGCAAGACGTTAGTCATCATGGCATGATTCATCACTTGGTTCACTCTTTCCGTCTCTTGGCCCCCTCTCTTTCATTCTTTTATTCTCCCTCTCATTGGTCTTAAGCTCCCCCTCCTTCTCTTTCATATCTCTTGGGGGAAGGACAGAAGGTGACAGAATGAGACACTGGCCTCTTTTGACTTCTTTGTGTAAAAAGTTGTTCAGAGTTAAATTAGATCCAGCAAGAAGCAAAAGGAGTTAATAAGTCAGAGGTTTGCTTTGAAGTTGCGTTCAAGTTGTAAGGATGCCATCAGCCCATTGCAGAGACTGAAGTCATAGGGCCAGGTGTCCATATGTGGACATGTATCTTGAAAATGGTCATTTTAAAAATAAATGTACTTAAATTTTTTCCTTACTGACAGTATTAGACCTCTGAATTACCACCTCAAGCTCAAAAAGGTTACTTTCATGCCATCTGTGTGGGTGGGACTAACAAACTGTTGAGTATCAAGGTCTGTCAGATGAAGCATTGGCTATGTCAAAAGAAAAAATCACAAGCCATTTTGTTATCCATCCATCCATCCATTTTCCTCCCCTTATCCGGGGCCGGGTCGCGGGGGCAGTAGGCCAAGCAGGGCATTCCAGACGTCCCTCTGCCCAGCAAAGTCCAGCTCCTCCTGGGGGACCCCGAGTCGTTCCCAGGCCAGCAAGAGATATAATCCCTCCATCATGTTCTGGGTCTTCCCCGGGGCCTCCTATAAGTTTGAAGTGCCCGGAATACCTCGACCGGGAGGCATCCTTACCAGATGCCCAAACCACCTCAGCTGGCTCCTTTCGATGCGAAGAAGCAGCAGCTCTACTCCGAGCTCCCTCCGGATGTCTGAGCTCCTCCCCCTATCTCTAAGGCTGAGCCCAGCCATCCTACGGAGGAAGCTCATTTCAGCCGCTTGTATCCGCCATCTCGTTCTTTCGGTCACTACCCAAAGCTCATGACCATAGGTGAGGGTTGGAGCATAGATGGACTGGTAAATCGAGAGCTTTGCCTTCCGGCTCAGATCCTATGGTTTATTCTTTATGTATAACCCCAACCCTGTATTGCACAGTCAAGTTAGAAACATTTTTCTTTGTTTGCTTTTGGGACAATCTGTTACAACCATATATGTACGCTGCAGTGATGCCACTTGAAATTATAAACAGTTATTTGACCATGAATACAGAAGAAGAACAAACATAGAAATTGAATCAAATCACACATTGAACAGTAGTGAAGAATACTTGGCTTATGAATTGTGTTATTTACTCTTTGGCTGCTCTAGTGGTGTAAATTGGGTTTCCGGCAAAGAGAAATGTCCAAATATGAAAATATTTTTGAATCGAAGAACAAATCTGTTCGAACGAGTGGTTCTCGGATGAGGCCCAGAGACTTTACTTTGATGGGCAGCACGGGTTTATTAACAGCCGTAATTTTAGCATTTGTCATTTTTATAATTTCCATTGTCTGCGAGAACGATGCCAGCCGTGATTAACTCTCCGCACTGAAGTGCGACACCTGTTTTTTTAACCTAATATCAAACTTAATATTAAATCAGTTTGTAAACGCTAATCCCTACTTCCTATCATTTGTATTATGTGTATCATTAATATTATAATGCTTTTAAATAGTAAAATCTAATATTTTTCTAGAGGTGAACATCATGTAGACTTTAAAATATAATTCAGATTTGATTTATCCACATAAGTTATAGAGGTTTCCATACTGCCTTCATAACATCGTACTGTATCAATTCTACTTCACCTCATTCCATCATTCAGCTCTTAAATAACTTTTAAAACCAGACAGCTACAGAGTGATGCACATTGTGTCCTTGCTTAGTTGTCTGCAGCAGTTTGGGAGGTGTAAAGAGATTTGATTTAAGTGTGGGAACAGTCTGCACAGTTTTAGTCATACTGAATGTCCCCTTATGTGCACATGATGTTCTGTAATTCTTGCTGTTTCCTTTCACCTGAAACGAGGTGTCTTGTTGTGTCTTCATGCACTTTACAGAAGGCATTAAGGAGTCCTTGTGCAATACTATAGATCTGGACAGGACACATCAAATAGGTTTGTTTCAGTCAAAGTAAATGCAGTTGGGACCCCCCCACTGCCCCCACCCCTTTTATTCTTATGAGGCGCAGTGCACCACCATTTCTACGTCAGCATCTGTGCTTCATGCACCACTTCCCCCCCCTGCAGCTTGGTAACTATTGTGAACCAAGATCACCAATAACCATTATCATCAAACTACATAAATCATATCACGATATAGTGATGCTAAGATAATCTGTACAGCAGTAAAAGGAGAGGATGTGTGCAGCTTGTTGTAATGCTCGCTCTGCTTTTTTTCATTCTCTATTTTTGTGCCATCTCGTCCCCACTTCACCTGACCTCACCCCCCGTCGCCCCTCCTCTTCTTTCGCTTATGTAACAGGGTGATCACGGCTGTCCACTGAGCCGATGGGCGAGCGAGCTGAATGAAGAGAAAATGATGAATGAATAAGCAGCCATTCTTAATCTCATCTCCCTCTCTCCGCTGCCTGAGATTCTCTGTCTCTGTGTCTCTCTCGCTCTGTGATCTGTGTGTCTCCCCGAGTCATTTTTAGCTCTTCTGTCTTGCCTTTTCTCTTTTTGCATTTCCCATTTTTCCTTCCAGTCAAGCTTTTGTTTCGTTCTTCTCTTTCTTTCATACACCGGCTCTGCATTATAGCAGCATGGGGGCTGTTGCTGTGCAGGATAAGAGCTGTAATCCTAAAACACAGGGATGCAGCACGTGCATGCTCATGTGCATGCATGATTGTCTGCAGGGTACCGGATGTTTCTGATTGCCTTAAAACATGGAAACAGCAGTGGTTTATGGCCGCCGCTCCATCCAGCACCCCCTTTCGATCATCATCAGCACCACCATCGTTATCATCATTGCTCCTTCTTTCGAGTTTTGGGGGAGGGGGCACAGCTGAGCCAATGATGAGGTCATGAGATGGTTTCTCTGCTCATTCAGGAAAACAGCAGCTGGATGAAAGAGAAGGGAGGGAGAGAGAAGACTAGAGAGCCTGAGCGGGAGCGGGAGGGGGAAGCATAAAGCATGCCGTCATCGGAGGAAATATACCCATTCAGAAAAAAACTGGCTTTGACAGAGAGAGAGGGAGGACAATGGAGAGGTATAAAGATGGGTTTATAGCAAAAGCTAGCTGTGTAATAGTTTAGTGGACTCGCAGTTTCATGATTGCAGTGGATGGAAATGGAGGGAGGGTGAAAGAGACGAGAAAGGATTTTCAGCTAAAATTAGAAAGGAGATAAAAGGAGGTGATAATGTGCAAAAGAGGATACACCTTTTATACACAAAACACCCAGTGTTGTGCAGATTTAATTGACCTAAAACAATTATCTTTCTAATGTTAATCAGCATTATGCATAGCTGTGTAGAAGCTGATGAAATGTTACTGATTACACGTTACACATTACTATACAGTAAATTTGAAAGCCTTTGGGATATGCCTTGCTTTGATGCGTCGTACTGAAGAAAGAGGCAAAAACGAAGAAGGCGATATAGAGAGTGAGAAGAGCTCAAAACATGCTGTAATAAAATGGAAAGGTTGTGATGTCAGGTTTTATCCTGTCCTAAACTACCTCATTGTGTAAAACTAACAGGATAAGAAATGACAGCAAACGGTAAAGAAGATTTGAAAGGCGTTCTGTGACTCCAGTGGAACCTCGACAGGCCTAAAGATGTAGTTCATACACTAAACTGACCAGATATTTGCACAGTAACAAAGAAAGTTTTAGTAACGTGTCCACAATCATGTCCGATCAGTACAGAGGTCATTCTCCCATTTTGTCCCCATTGCTGGTTGAATAAACTGGCTGATGGTGGAGGATTAGAAACAGTCACTAAGATGATTTGTTCATTAGGTCCAGAGTGGGCTAATAGCTGCTAAATGCCTAGAACATCAATGTAAACTAGGTCACTCAAACTCACTGAGGCCCGGGGCCATTCATGTTGACCAGTCACTGTAGTTAGGTCAGGTTAGGAGTCCCGAAGTGTGTGTGTGTGTGTGTGTGTGTGTCAGTGTTGGGGTTAAATGGATTGTTCCCTATGGTCTAATTTGTGTCAGTATTGAGTTTGTGTGTTAGCAAGGGGGGGCATAAAACAAAAACATAAACAAAAAATACCAGATATGCAAACAGTGACAGAGAATACCACTACAGATAGTGTGATTAAGTGTTTATAGTGCATGTATATTTGAAAGAGCATCATCAATGGAATAATGATGGAAAGTCAGAAATGAAAAGAACACACACCCATGCACATATTCAATACTAAAAGTCACATGAACACAAGTGCACACACATGCTCGAACAAACATGCCCTCATTTTTGCAAACACAGTTGACACATACAATACATTTACACAGCAGTATAAACATGCACTAAAACCTGTGCTGATACTCAGCACATTTCTGTTCACGTGGCTCGCCAACCTCTGTTAGCCGCAAGGTCCTAATTAGCCGCTCACTCCGGCCTCTGGGCTCTTGCCCATTTCCTGTGAACTCGTGTAAACGCTGAGCCATTACAGCACTCGCCTCGCCTGAAATGTTAATTAGTATCATCTCATTGCTCTGTCTGTCCATTTACTTGACTGAGAAGGAAATTTGAGTAAATGCATTATCTATTGTCAGTCCACATTTATTGCTTAAACAGATGAAACTGCTTTTGCCTGGTGGCCGTTTTGTGTCACTGTTGTGCTGTGAGGGTAGAGGAGCTGACCCCATGGGAGGTTAATTCAATTTTTAGATATAAGCAATTCTTAGCTGCAGTTAGAAGCATAAGCTGCACATGCAAACAGAAGACGTATGCAAGGTACATAAGCTCGGTGATCTCAGGAACTATTTTAATAAAGTTTTCAAATAAAGTTTTTTTTCTGATGAGTGGATGCACATCCATGAGAGGAAATAGAAAAATAGTGCTGTTTGTGTTTATTGGAGGTCTTGAGCCCTGGTGCTCCTTTACTTGTGCAGTACAGTCAATCCATTATGCCTACAGTTTAAAAACTGAAAAAAAAAGATGTTTTGTTAGGCATTTCAGGGTGCTTTTAAAAGTTAAAATAGGAGTTGAAAACAACACAAATTACATTGTAATTACAGGTTATTTTCTGACCTTTCTGTGTGTCTGTGAAGCTCTCAAACTCTCATCTTGGGACATCACTGCAGTCATGACACAAAAGGTAGTGGTGGTTCCCTTTTTATGAATGGCTTAATTCAGATCCTACGTGGTTTTGGTGTAGGATTACTTCAGATAATTTAACACTGCAGTGAGATGTAATGACCTCAACAGGTTATGGCTAGAGATTAGGATTTACCACGTTCGTGCTGTGAATGCACCTTTGTTAACTTTAACCTATGCATGAATGGGGTGTGTGTGTATTCAGTGAAAGAGATTAGAGAAAGCCCTACACAAACAGGGAATTTGTGTACACTGTGATACTCAATCGCTTTAATTACTGCTGAAGAAGTAGGTGAAAGATTTTTGCTGACTTGAGTATGGATTCCGTTATGGGAGTGTGTTTGTTATAGGCCCTGTACACCCATAATTTTTTTGATTAAGTAGATATTTGCTCGTGTTAAAGTAGGGATGAGTAATGCAGAGAATTATTTACTATTTTCTTAGACATTAATGTCTCACAAAGCAAGCTTGTGAGCTAAAACTTGCAGGTGATGGGAATACAGAGGATCTTCAAAATCAAAAGTACAGTAATATAGGACTAAATCTGATGTTGGCGTCATGTCATATCAAAGTGGTGGAAACAGTTTTTAACTTAAAATCACATGCAAATACCCCCAAAACATCAAATAAAAAAATCTAGTTATTCTTTAAAGCACTGATATCTGACTCCACTGACTCAAACAAATAGAGTTACTCACTGTAACCAAAGTCTGTTTTTCTGTTATTGAACCAGATTTAATACATGATTTGTTATATGGTGTTGTATTCTCAAAGCACTGTAATTTTAACCCTCATATAACCAGCTCTGCAGCCATAGAGCCGTCTTCAAGTCCTGTTTAAATCCATGAGTGCTCAAAGTTGTATCACTGAAATGGCCAATTGCTTTAGGGATTCCTTTCAGGACATTTTGAACCCTTTCTGGCCATTTTGTTTAAGTATTTCTGCAACGCTGGAGATTTTGCTTTATTAAATTACCTACAAGAAGTAGTTGATAGGAAAGGGGAAGGGAGAGATATTAGGGATATTAAAAGACAAGCTATTCATTGTATCAAGAAAAGCTATTTTGTTCTATGATTACGATTTGTTTGCACTTTTCTATCCGCTTCAGAAATAAGAAACGCCTTGTTCTTTATAACATATTTATGGAAATATGCATGCCATGTCATTTAGCCTTTTAAACCCCCTGCACTTACACAGATTGCACCAATGATATCAGTCTATCAGAGTCAGTCCCACCTGAGAAGAGATCTGATCAGGTGAGTTTAGTTTAAAAAAAAAAAACCCACCTGTTTGGATGCACCACAGCTATAGTTGTTCATGTTGCTTTGCCCATATTTTGACTGCTTTAGTGCTTCCATTCCCTAAACCTGGAACAAGATTGTTTAGATGTGAGGATCTTGTCTAATTTGCATAGTTATTGTGTTTCTCTGTGTATATTCAGCAGTTCAGTAGAGAACTGTCACATCCTGGCTTAGGATATACTGCCATCTTGTGGACCAAAGAGTTTACAGCTTTTTCTTTTCTTAGTTTTATTTTGTGGTGTGGGAATTATACCTCAGTGTTGAAAACCTATTTCAAACTAAGTTCAGTAATTCCATTTAATTCAACATTGCAGTGGAATTGTAGTTTGGAGTCAAGACTGATATCAGGGAATGGGGAAAATGTCAGTTATTTATCTGAGACTCTGTTTGGTTTATTGTTTTAAAAAGGTTTAAAATAAGAGTCCCATTTCTTTCACCAGTCTAAATAGAGCATAAAAATGTATTACAGGGGCTTAGTACTGGGTATTGTGTTTGTGTCTGTTGAGTTAAGGGAAGTTAAAGCAAAGCAAATTAGTTCCCTTTCACCCGTCATCATTTATATTGCCCTTAGGCATTGCTTATTGGGCTGTCCTAAAATATACCTTTCAAAGGAACAGCTTGTCATTCTTCCTTCTTTTATTATTAGACGGTGGGGGTTACTAAGGCCCCGTTCACACGAGGATGCTTGCGGGCAAAAACGACAAAATATTTTATTGGAAGTGCCTTTTGTTTAGATGGTGACGGCGTTTTGGGGGCTTGAAGACGCAAAAATCTGAAACCACCCTCCATAGTGGAAAAGTTAAATACGCTCCAAAACTCTGCTCAGATCTGCTCACGTCACGCACGTGTTAACGTCACATACATGCTCCAGTACAGGAATATAAACAAACGTGGGATTATTTCCATGCGTCGGACCTTCAAGCTGCTCTGGCAGCTCTAACAAACTTACAGGAGTCTTTCCACCAAATGTACAGGATATGTAGAGATAGTATTAGTGAACAGAGAAGGATCTGTAATTACCTCTGTCACATTTTGGATGCAGCAATTTGTCGGAGGTGAGCCAGACGGCTGTGAACGAGACCTGGGAGATCTAGTGATGGTGGAGAACTTTGTGGAAGGAGTAGCGGATGAAAATGTGTGGCGTGAAAACTTCTGCATGCCCAAAGATGCTCTTATCGCTTTAAGTGATGCCGCATGGAATGTATACAATCGAATTTCACACACTTTTGCGTCACCGTATGCACGCAGATTTCCTCCCGAAAATGCTTGTCTAAACGAGGAATAAAAAGTGAAGATGCGACGCCACTTTTGCGTCTTCTGTTCAGATCGTCCTCGTGTGAACGGGGCCTAAGTTTAAATGCAAAAGATTCACAAGCAAGGTTCCCCCAGTTAAAGTAGTTAGGCCCGTTGGCAAGCACTTTTGATGGGGCGGTGACAAACTGATGTCAGCATTACACAGGGCCCTGTTGTTTCTCTGTTAACCCTCGAGAGTCTCCAAAAGCACCAAAGCATGACTTCTGCATCACATCCAGACTAGAAAACAAAGCAGCGTGGAGCCCTACTGTAAAACTACCTCTTAAGTTCTGGCTGTAAACTCAATGAGGCCAGTTTCAGTTTGATGATGATATACCAAGTAAAACTGGAGACAAGCTCAAATATATTTAGTATAAAATGATAGAACTGGATGAAACCCTCTTATATGTTATATTTGCAACCTGTGTTCACATTTGCAACATTAAACATTCTTTATTGAGCATGAAAGTGTTTTGAAAGTAAAAAAAAAAAGATTCAAAATCACATTTTATGTTGGACTAAAAGACTAAAAAAAGACACAAAATGACAAAAAAATACACAAAATGACCAAAATTGTTACGCGTTATTGTAAACACACAAGACACAAATAAAATAGAGTCCCACTAGAATAAAAACCAGAGTTGAATGACAGAATCACACACAATCACAAAATCACATGATGTTGGTTTTTCTTTGTTTCTTTTTCATTCAAAATGTTGATCTAGTAAGTCAGAATAAAAAAAATAATTATTAGGCCATATAGGTGAGGTGGTGCGGAAAACCCCCCCCCCAAAAACAACACGCCATGTAAACATTTTTTAAGTGGTGTATACAGGCAGGATGAAAAGGATTCAAACATGGACAAAATAGCCCCAGACTTTAGAGAGTAAACACATTTAAAGCCACAGGGCTCTTTTAAACCATCCTCCCAGAACTGTGCCTTTGGTTGAGGTGGATCTTACCATTACTAATGAAATTATTACAAATCTCATTAGGAAATTAACTGAATAGTTGGAAAGAATACATCATACATCTGAATAATAGACTAAAAGAAGAGTGACACTCCTTTTTCTAACTAGAAATGACCCATATGGAACACTCAAAAATATATGATACCTGATCCCATGTCAGATCTTCCAGTTTGTCACAGCAGCAGAGACCTGAGATTTTCTTTTCTCTTATCAGGAGCTTTTCAGATTTCGTTAATCTAGTCTCTGTTCACAGATCTCACAACGAGGTGATACAAGGTTCCTCTATAGCTACATGTGATTGTGTAGTCATGTTATCATCCAAGATAAAGTTCTGTTCTACTTATAACAAGGTCTGAATTCATTTAGTAACGTATAACTTGGACAATGAACAATGGAGGGTCCAACATGTCCCATGATATCATGTTATGTAGTGAAGTGCTCATCCTGAATGATTTATCTGCTCTGGTTCCTGATTGGAAGCATCACACATTGACGTCAATGGCGACACTGGAATGGAAAATAATGCAACAGCGTGCTAAGTCTTCAGAAAAACTTGACTAAGTCTTCTGTAACAGGTGTCAAATAACGCAACACAGCTAGTGTGTTACGCTATCCACTGACAGCCGATTTAAATCTACATGTCATGAGCTAAGTGTCAATAGATTTGCAGTGTTCTGATAGGCTTACAGTGACATTGCTAGTTTCAGTGCAGTTTTAAACAAACTTTTACCATCCATCACATCTGGGTGTATTTGCGAGAAGCTTACACAGAAACTGACTTTTTATCCATTTTTTTTTTCCTTTTAAATACACATTTTGGACATTCTTAACTAGATCTTTTGACTGCATAAAGGACTTTAGACATATGGCATGCATTTAAGTTGTTTTCAAGGAGTCTTCTTCATTACATTACATGTCATTTAGCTGATGCTTTTGTCCAAAGCAACTTAATAAACAATAAGTGCATTCAACCTTGATGATACAAGCCTCAGACCACAGGAATCAAGTAAGTGCATCACTTTTAAGAGCAAACTTTAACCGATACAAGAGTTTATTATTATTTTTTATTATTAGCGACCATAACTTAACCAAGGTATTGTTGGAAGAGATAGGTCTTCAGAGGAAGATGTACAGGCTGTCTGATGTCCTGATGTCGGTTGGAAGCTCTTTCCACCATTTGGGTGCCAGGACAGAGAAAAGTCTGGAAGTGGTTTTGAGGCGAGTAGATCCTGGCAGGGTGGGAGTCACCAGCTGTTTGGCTGATGCAGAGCCAAACAGCTGGCTAAGCAACATAAATATTTTTTTTTTTAAAGATTATTTTTTAGGCATTTTTATGCTTTATTGACAGTGACAGAGTGAAAGGGGGTGACAGAGGGGAAGACATGCGGCAAAGGGAGCTCGGGCCGGATTCAGACCCGGCTCCGCCGCAGCAAGGCCTCAGCCTACATGGCAAGCGATCTACCAGTGTGAGCCACCGTGACGCCGCAACATAAATATTTGAAGCATTGTCTACTTTCATTGCTATATTTGAGTCTGGATGTGAACTGTATCTTGACTGGTTTGCAGATGCATACAACTGCAAGGTAGTTATTCTAATGTAAAAAACAAATAGCAGAAAAATGAAATAGAATATAATACAAATACTACAGCCAGCCTTAGCCAGCCTGTCCAATTAAAACACATTTTGGGAATGATGTGAAGCTTCAGATCCTAATTTTATAGGATCATTGTCAAATTTAGTCTTGAGATGCTGATACATGTCTTCATTACAAGCTGTTTGGACTGCTGCAACTCTCTTTTTGCAGTTAATTCAGAATGCTGCAGCCAGGATTTTGACAGCAATCAAAAAAGAGGCCTTTTAGTTGCAATGTTTTTTTAATGTTTTGTTATATGGTAAACATTGTTGTTTGTTGTATGTTTTCTCTCCCATATTGATATTTCCTTTAACCTGATGTTATTGCTTATTTTGACCAGATCTTTTCCAAATTGCGTCCAAATCAATTCAGTCTAATCAGGTCTTTCGTATTGTTGCCTTGGGTCTGTGTCAGTGTGTCTGTTATCAGAGTGGATCGTGGCAGTCTCATGATAAGCTCTGATCATGTGCTGGTTTGTGCTCCTCACAGGAGAAGAAAAACATATTTTTTAGGATGGAGAGTGTGACCTTTCAATTGTAGGGTAAAAGTTAAGTGTTACTTTCTCTTCAATATTTGCTGCTTATTCCTTTATTTGTGGCACACAATTCATTCAGATTTGGTGGCCCTAACGTTAAACAATAACACGAGTCAGCGATACTTACACTCAAGATCCAGCAACAGCAACTACATATGGAAAACAACCAATATTCAGCAATAAACCTGCTTAATTAAAATCAGGGAAAGATTAGCCCTGTCTAGTGTCTTGGATACCTTGTCCACACATCATCCACCTTGACTCTCCCATGACTTTTGCTACGCTCTTAGAACATCACGTTACTTCCTGCTATGCCTGTATAGGTTACATTTAAGCTGGTCTGCCGAGGACAGTAACACAGCTGATCACTTGCTTACACACGGGTGACTGCTACTCCTTTTACTCAGAGCGTCACACCGTCACAAGGGTCCACGGTTCATTAAAGGCCTGGAAATGAAGCGCTGATCAATTATTTTCGATGGACATCTACTCACATGTTTTATTAGTCACTGTCTGCCGTATCTGTCTTGATTGTTAGGAGCGGTTGGTAATATGTGATGCAGTTACTTTTGACAATGCATATATTAAAAAACATCTGTTGTGTCTTGAGCTAAATCAGTCAATATAAATCAATATACTCTAGTTGTTTTAGTTGCATTTGATGAAGCTACAAAGTGAAACCAAGGATAACTTTCTCAGAGTGAAAGTATTTCCACCTTTTTGGTTTTCTCACGTGAAAGACTGAACCGTGAGAGGCTGATGGTACAAAGAATCTTTTCAGTGCAAGTTCTACCATGTCGAATCCCTCCAGACACCTGCTGTACTGACTTTCAGAAGCAGCTATGTGAAAAAAAAAATCTGAATGCTGCTCTTAAATGTCAAGTGGGAATTGGCAATCATGGGAGAATAATTAACGTGTTTAACTCACCCAGGATTTATGTAAGAGTTTAAAGTCCTACAAAATCTGTTGTTTCTCGCCTATTAAAAACGGACATGAATGAGGTTTATGCATGTGAGCAGAAACAACATGGTGTGAAATACTGTTTACAGTTTCAAAGGGGTCTCTTCATGGTGGGGATGTAGGTACATGAAAAAAGTGATAAATGAGAAAATCAAAGGGTGGCCTTTGAGGGCAGAACAGTAAACGGCTTTGATGTCCATCAAGTTGGCTCAAAGATTGGGCCTCACGCGAGGCAGCATTTCTAAAGAGAACAATCGCAAACTGTTTTAGCTCCCCTTGACCTTTACTCTACATGACGCAATGATATAATATAGACAAGTTTTAGTGGTTCACTTTACAAAAGACATTTGATTAGTTTCTTCATTCAGTTTTTCTTCAAACCCTCTGCACGGTGTCTTCTCTTTGGTCCAGACTTCTTCTGGCTCTGTGCAAGACAGACATAAATTTAAATGTAAAAAGCTAGAAAAGAAAAGACCATGACCTTGATCGAAGTAGGAGTTGAAGAAAATTATGAACTAGTGACTAATTCAAGGGAATACTCAGATTGTTCATCTGTTTCAGAATGATTTTCAGATTATCTAGCAAAGGACTAAACATAATTTGGTAACACTTTCTATGAAGACTACATCTATAGTGCATTATGAGCGCATTCATAGTGAATTATAATGCTCATTATAATCAATCATAATGCATTATGACTGCATTCATAAACACATATAAAGCTTCATGATGCACTATATCAACAGTTATAAATATAGCTTATAATGACTTATAAATCCAAGTGTCTTATGAGTGCGTTAAGTAAAGTGTAACACATTTTCATTCATTTAAAAGAAGCTATGCTGCATCATAAGTCATTTCGTCAGATACCAAATATAGAGAATTACACTAAGATTAGGAATGTAACCGTAAAGCTCAGTTTCAACCTGTAGGGGGCAATCCACGTGCAAATTTTGTCCACAAAATGTATATTTTTAAGATTCACAGATTTGGAGCTCAATCAATCACCAACACTACTTAATACGTAGATATAAGGGTTTATATATGAAAACTTTGGTTTTGGGATTTAATTACAGTTTAAGGAATAAAAACAAAAAAAAACAAAAAAACAAAAAAAGAGAAAAAGACAGTACATTTTTCAAGTGTCCAGTGTGGCCACAACATTCATTGTAAGGTGCCACAGTCGATGACCCCTCTGCTTCCACAGAAATATAAATGTGAATCGTTGTACTAAAGGTTGACACTTAGTTCAAAGTTGAAAGCTACAGTATACAGTATAGTATGTTTTTATATTTGTAGAATTTGTTTTTATATTTGTAGCAGTGGTGGCTTTCCATGCCCGTTGCCTATGTTTGCTACAGTAGTTAATTAAGAAAGAAATGAATAAGAATAAGATGAGAAAGAAATTCAAACTTCAAATATTTCTTCACCACCAGATGGTTGATTAAGACTGTTTTAATTGATTGACTATTGAAATAAAGCTTGAAAAATGTACTGTCTTTTTCTCTCTTTTTTTTGTTTTATTCCTTAAACTGTAATTAAATCCCAAAACCAAAGTTTTCATATGTAAACCCTTATATCTACGTATTAAGTAGTGTTGGTGATTGATTGAGCTCCAAATCTGTGAATCTTAAAAATATACATTTTGTGGACAAAATATGCACGTGGATTGCCCCCTACAGGTTGAAATTGAGCTTTACCGTTACATTCCTAATCTTAGTGTAATTCTCTATATTTGGTATCTGACGAAATGACTTACTGGGGATTTCCACCTGACACGTTACAGCAGCAGCACGTCTCCACAGCGTTTTTGCTGCGTCTGTCAATTCACACCGGGCGCGTTACAGCAGCAGCACGTCAGCTTAGCGAGCCGGCCGTATACACGCGAGATAACGAGATCACGCGATAATCCTGACCATACGGGAGACCGCAAGATCCCGTGATAAACTTTAAACTCTATTTATGCAGTCTATGGATAAACTGTGTGTATAAAGTAAACAACAACAACAAAAACCAACTTACTTTGCTTCTCTGAGGTGAAAGATCTGTTGATCTGACCATCTATCCTTATAAAAACAATATGTTATGTCATAAATGATTGTATGATGTTCCACTTCAACAATCAGTCTCTTGTCTTCCATGTCGCCGATCCTCTGAGACCCTTTGATTGATTGATTGCCGATCTGGTGCCCCGGTCATAACATAATGTTGATGTGAAGTAGTTTTAGGCTGCATGAACTGCGTATTGTGTTTTATTTTGAAAGGGGCGGAAGTGTTTTACGCTGATTCTGAGTCGGACTTCCTGTCTGGTGTGATCTGCTCTGTTGAGATTTACGCGATTTGGCAGCGTCTCGCGGAGAAATAGAAGTCCTACCTAATGCTCGTGTAGAGACGCTGACGTGAACCTCTATATGAACCTCACTTTACTTAAAGCATACATTGATCATTTATTTTATGTTATTTATATTATGGCATCCTATGAGTCCTTATAACAATTGATTGTTGAGGTGTGTGTATAGAGGGGTATGAGTAGTTGTAATGTATTATAAGCCTCATCAGTCAGCCTGTAGTTTATAACCAGTCAAGAGCACTCATAAGACACTTGGATTTATAAGTCATTATAAGCTATATTTATAACTGTTGATATAGTGCATCATGAAGCTTTATATGTGTTTATGAGTGCAGTCATAATGCATTATGATTGATTATAATGAGCATTATAATTCACTATGAATGCGCTCATAATGCACTATAGATGTAGTCTTCATAGAAAGTGTTACCCATAAGTTTATTCCATTACTAAGTTGGAACTTTTTTAGCTGTAAAACAGAAGAAAATAGTTTTTCGGCCCCAACAGCCACCAGTACTGATCTTTTAGAGGGTATTTAAAAATGTAAAACTAAGATCAGTAGTCTGTATTTACTCTAACATTTACGATCACGAAAGCGGCACATCACGGTCTGGCTGGAAGTCGGGGAAAGCAACCTGAGCAGGTGTGTGCAAGGTGTTAGTGGCATCTGGAACCAGCTCTGGGTCCTCAGGTGGAGTAGCCATAAGGCCCTTTTATAGTGCGGTCCCGCAAATGTCCGGCTATATTGCCGTAAAGATCTGGCTGGCTTGCACAGTTAGCTCTGTAGCGGTACAGTGTGTATGCGCTGCAGCGGTATGTGTTCAGTTCAAAACTACTATTCTTTATCCCAGAGGGGAAATTCAGTTTGTCTGGTAACTCTCCAAGAATGAGACAGCCTGATGGCTGTAGGAGCGACGGATCTTTTGAATCTCTCCGTCCTGCAACGAAGAGAGAGGAGCCGTCCACTGCTGTATTTTTGGTCCATAAAGGTTTTGTGTAGCAGATGATCCAGGTATTTCAAGATGGCCTCGAACATCTTGACAGGTCATCTCTCCACCACCTCCTCCAGTGTGTCCAACCTGGCTCCAACCACAGAACCAGCTGGACCAGTCTGTCTAACCGCCTTGCATCTCTGTCTGATGCTGCCTCCCCAGCAGACTGCAGCATAAAACAACACACTACCACCACCACAGACTGATAAAACATCTGCAGCATCTTACTACAGATGTCCAGAGATCTGAGCTTCAAGAAGAAAAAGAGGTGGCTCTGCCCCTTTTTGTAGAGAGCGTCTGTGTTTAGGGACCAGTCCAACTTATTATCCAGGTATACACCTAGATACTTGTAACTTGGCACCACCTCCATGTCCACCCCACAGGTATTCACTGGCTGAAGGGCAGGCTTGAACCTGTGGAAATCTATGAGGTGTTCAGTAGGAGATAGTTCTTGTGACTCCAGTCACTGAAGGCTTTTATCAGTTGTATTTGAAGTCCACTGTCCACAACAGGAATAGAGCCAGAACAGTCCGAGTTAGCGACCTCAGTTTGTTTACAACATGCACCGGACACAGTGATTCAATGTCGGACCACATGAGAGGAGTGTGTAAGACGTCACATGCGACGTCAAATATTCTTGCCGGGATAGCCGATTCATAGTGGTCCCCGTTTCCAACAGTCCCACCAATTTTACGCCTCTGTGACAACCTCTGAAGGCGTAAAATTTTTGGGATTACTCCACATCCCGACATCCGGCTTGTGGCACTTTCATAGTGCAGGCGTTACGGAGCTGTAAATATCGCGGCATGAAACGGCACTATGAAAGGGCCTACAGAAACCAGCTTTGAAGATGAGGGGACGTCAGAGCATCCAGTCAGTGGGGGGGCTGAGGCATGTCAAGGACTTAAAATCTGCATGACAGCTTTAGAACCTGTTTCATGTTGAAATTTCTGTACAAACTGTTTTGGTACGGGAGAAGCGGAGCAATGTGGTTGCCCTTCTGTGGCACCAGGAGAGCCAATGGCAAAGGTTGAACATTGCAGGGTTGAATTGAACTTTGTAGGAGACTGATTATGTAAGAATTATGTAAGAAGCTCCGATAAGTGTTCAAATATTTGAAACATTCTCAATTACATGAATCAACTGGACACTGGCGGACTGTAATGATTGCACCTAAAATTAAACTGTGAGGACAGGAACCGTTTTGCCGAAGAGCCATAGGGCTTGGAGTTTATGAATTCCTGTTCTGTGAAAAACTGCGATTGATATTCGTTCATTATTATTTATATACTAAACAACATAAAAACCTTATAGTATACCACATAGTATGTATGGTGATACGCAAAATGCACCAAGCTTGCCAATAATGAAGGAATTTTAAGCAATATTCTACTCAGTGATGAGCCAAAGCTTTTCTTTTTTTAAGCAGTCATCCATTTTCCAGTACATGCACTGCATTCTACATCTAGTACATTCAACATTATTTATGTAGTCATGGTACAAACTGCTGTGTAATTTAGTCTGCACAAACTTTGTTAAAATTCCTCTGTGAACTGTGAGCTTATGATTCCCTACACCAAATGTACATTTTCCAACTACCAAGCTTAGTAAAGCATCAGTCCTCAGCTGCTCCTAGCCCAGCAGAACCTTTTCTCAATGACGGCCACTCTCATGACAAGTCTCCTTAATGTGCCGTGACCTGGGAGAGAATTGATTTCTCGTTCCTTTAGCAAGAAAATGGTTTCCCATTTGGCATGCGGGACTGTAATGTTAAACATAGTATTCATAGTGTATATACATACTGTAGTGTATATTTTCACATACCCAGAGCATGTCCAATTACTGTGCATGCATGACAATGAGAACAGGGAGGATAAGCACTTGCGGGTCAGATGAGTTATCGGTCGTGGACTAATTTTAAAACTTGTAGAGACTGAGTTAAAGGTTATGTAAGCTCTAAAATATACAAAAAATAGTACGGACTATTCATGTGAAACCTATTCCCTCATCCTAAATTACAGTTACATTTACATAAAATACATAAATTATTAGTCAGTGGTCCTGATAATAGTGTGTGTGTGTGTGTGTGTGTGTGTGTGTGAGTGTGTAAGGACTCAGTAGACTGACCAAAATAATTAGGGCTATAGAGAAGTTAACAATGATTTGAAGTTTTTTCTGGAAAAAAAAACAAAAAACCCTAAACCAATTACCTTAAAATTCTTAAGTGTGTGCCACTAACTATGAACAGAACCTAAAAATTATAAATTGAATGAATCTGATAATACATTCGACAGTTCCTTTAAAATTTAAAGGCCAATTTTTGGGTGACTTTTGCATCAACAAAATATTTCAAATGTGCATTTTGAAGATGAGGTTAGGATGAAAATGCGTAAATAATTTGTAAATAAGACAGCATCCTAAATAGGATAACACTTCTTTGACATTGATTTTTACTGTATAAGTATAAAATATTGATAACCAAACCGAGTAATTAACTACATTTTTCTTAACCCTTTCAACCAAATCTTTTGAAATAGATATACAGAGAATTTGTCAAAACTGAGGTTGAACTTTAATCAAATTTGATCATCTTACATGTTTATTCCTGCCAATGGAAATTTTATTTTGCCTATAGAAATTTAGACCTTTTCAGTACATTTTTACTCATTTGTACATTTCTTTAAATTGTTGAATTTCATCTCCCCCACATTTCAACTTTAGATAGGCCATACCAAATGATGACACTACTATATATATATATATAATATATATATATAATGGTTATCTTACCATGATATTCTTACCCTAACTTTAACCAGTCTCGCTCCTCATGCCTAAACGTAACCAACCAGATTAACAACAGCAACAAAAACAAGGCAAACTGTGACCTTGTGGGGAGTGAGGAGGATCTTTGACCACCTCGGGTGTGAAAAAAAATGTTCAAAAGGTCGAAATCTCTGAACTCTCAGGAATCTCTCAGGAAGGTTCTGGTATTGTCACTGTTGCAACAAAGACCAAAAAAGCCCTTTTGTAGTAGATAATCAGCTGGACAATAGATCATATTGCAAGTGTTGTGCTTTTTATCAAGTATGCATTGTATCAAAACCAATGTGCAGAGCTTCAAAGTGCTAGGATGAAGCACTCATCGCTGTGACTGATCTTTTTTGCCAGAGAAAATGCTATATGCCCTTATTTAGGAGAAGATATCAATTATGTTGTCAATAAGTACTTTGCATTCAGTATCAATGTTAAGGAAATTGGCCAAAATGTATTTTTTTTTTTTTTAAATGGGAAAACATCAAGGGAAAATTGTACTTTTGAAAATTAGTAGACCAGGAGTTTCAATTTCCAAAATGTATGAGTATTTTATCAACAGTTGGGGGTAAGGGAAGAAAAAAATAGAAAGAAAAAGAAAATATTCTTCATTTAGATTAAATTTTAAAAGTTGTAACAAAGGTGCACAATCTCGAATGAACATGAGGTTGTAGGCGAATTAACTGAATAAAGCAGCATTGTAGACATCAAGTTTTGGAGCAGAAAGCATTGATCTGTTCAAGACACAGACTGATACTAATGACAATGTCATCCTCTATAATTGTCAAATATCACAATGTTACATGTGATGACATTGTGTCCATTGTACCACAGGTGAAAAGTTTATCTAAAATGAAGTGACGCAGCCAAGAATCGCAAGAGTTGGCACGCCAAACCCTACACAATGACTGTTATTATCTGAATGTTTTATCTCCAAACATTTGGTAAGAGAAGACCCTTTTAATGAGTATGACAAATTAAAGATTCATGTGACAAACGTGCTTCTCTCCTCTCAAGTAGTTCATCGTCACACAACAGCAGGCACATGACCGTAAGTTAGAGTGACGAAAGCCAACATTGGCTTAGCACCACACCACAAATGTTTCAGAGCAGGAGAGGAGATTACAAAGCTGAGCTACTCATTCATTCTGACTGTGAAACTGGCAACGTTAGGTGCTTCGCAGGGTTTGCTTGTAGTGGAGTCCACCTTGGTCCGGAAACAACTATACACCACCTTGCCTTGTTTTTATCAGAATGCGTCTCACTACAGATGATAAAATAGAGCTGGGACTCAAGGAGCAGGGGACGCTTAATCCTGCATTTGGGGTAAGTGTAGTGTCCTTTTAATTATTTTTTCAGTTTGGCTTTGTGACACCAACAAAGTGTCAAACACTGGCTGGGTGAGGCTTTGAGTTAATTACAGATACAAATCTTTTTATATAAATATATGTGATATAGAAGTTTATATATGTGTATGCTATACTATATATATATATATATATATATATATATATATTCATTTTTTGTTTTAGCTTTTACTTCCAGACCAAGAGAAAGAGTAGTGCAGTGCTGTTTTCTTACATTACAGCTGTAAGAGCTAAAAGTAAGCCACTGTGGAATGTGAAATTACTGAAGTGTGAACTTGCTCTCCAAAGGACGGGATATTTCAGTGGAATCGATTGCATGCTTTCAAAGTATGTGGCACATATCAGTCTTGAGTGTAGTTGAGATGGATCAAAGAGCTCCAAGATTAAACTAAAAAAAAAAGCTCTTTAATAAAAACATTAAACCAGATACAGAAACGGGATAAAGGGTATTGAAGCAGGGATATTTGTGTGCCAGAATGGCAAAAAGGTCAGGCTGCATGGGGTGTGCAAGTGTACACAGCTGAGCACAGCATTAATGTTTCCCCCTTTTCTCCCCATCCCAAATAACTGAAGAATTTGGAAAAACAGGAACTCCAAACAAACAGCGCAACTTCTACTGCAGCTGGACAAGCATGTCAGTCTGTCATCATCTTATTAAACTTTCTATCATTTATTATCCCTGCATTAATGATGACCTGACACTCCAATACAAAGGCCCAATATGAAAGTTCTACCATACTATATATTCAAATATGTTGAATTAGGGTTTAAACATTTAAAATTGAATCATGAAAACTTTATCTGACTGTCAAAGTGAACTATCTCCATTGATTTAATATACTTTAAGCATACAAATATATGCCACAAACTTATTTAGAGCTCTGGGCTCTTTTACATTTTTTTTTTTTAAAGTGAGTTTAAAGTCCCAATTCAGTATGTTTAGAACATGCACCTAAAACTACGTCTATTTGGAGTTTCTGGGTGTTTTTCAGGATATTTTGGGACAAAAGTACATTAAACTGCAGAGATTTATATTAACTATATTAAAATAAATCTTTTATATACAGAAAGTGTATGAGATGTTTAACCTCTATGGTAACAGTTGAATGAATTGGAAAAGTGCTAAAGATTTTCAAGAACAAAGAGGAGAAAAAGGGATGGTTTCAGTTAACTTTACAAGAGCTCTGTCTACAGGTGTTTATTTTTATCGCTAATGCCAAAATGGCTTTATGCTTGAATGCTTAACCAAAATTCACAAACCCAAGCTAGGCCGTTAGCAACATGCTGAGGTCGGCATAACTAGCTGAGTGACATGCAAGTCTGTTGCACTATAATAATATTTTTATAATTAAAATGGTTAACCAAAGTTGCCAGTGGGCAAAGATATTATCTCAGTTCAGTAGAGCATCGTCTGTCTTTAACACGACTGGAAGATACTAAGATGGTCAGTAGCAGTTTCAGAATAAAAGACAGTGTGCATATTAATATTAAAATCACCTCTTTATGGTAAAAATGATATATAAATTATCTAAACCATAATAAAAAGGAAGCAGACAAGGATCCATGTTGCGACCAACAATTACAACAAATGACCTGCGGATGTCTGGAGTGTAATTTTGTAACTGTAGATGGACACCAGACTTAGATACAGGATGTATTTGTCCACCAATGGGATGGGAATGTAAGTCATTTTTTTGCCATTATTTTTCTTTTGCTGTTTGTACAAGTGAGCTTTTGTTGTGCAGTACAGCTTTGAGTGTAGTGAAAGCCAATTAAGGGTTTCAGATATCAACACAGGAAAGAGACAAACTCCAAAAACAATGGCTGTCTTGTAAAACACAACTTCCAACTCTCTGAGTGGCTCGCATCTCGTCTTACGTTTTGGTGGATTTTTCTCTGGATACTGGAGCACTGTCATGAGTGAGTGAGTCTGACTCTTGATCTCCTTACTGGTGGTTGTTTTTGATGTTGGTGATAATTTTGAGGTTTGAAGGTCATTCTAGTTTTTAGTCATTGTAAGCAATTCTGGGTATATGTGAAACAACTGGTGAACATTTTAGATATTTGTGAAAAAATGTGCTAAAGGTTGGAATTATAGTGCTATGCAGTTTTTTGCTGCAAAAAATGACAGGGAAGTATTGTAAACAAAACCAAAGTAAACTGCAAAAATATATAGTAATGGCAAATAAGCAGTATTTTTAAAAAAAGGGGGGGGGGTGTAGCTTATAGTAGATAGTAGGCAAGAACTATATGTGTGTTTGTTTGTTTGCATGAGAGTGGGTGAATCAATAAACACACACTCAGTCACCTGCTAGTCTGCCCGCAGAGCTCCACAGAAAGAACAACTCAGTCTGCTGACTCTCTTGTCAGTTGAAGATGGGAAAGGTAGAGCTTTTTAATAACTCAGTTCTATGTGGGACACCTTTGAGATTCTGGTTTGATAATTTATGTTAGGCAAGGACAGAAGTTAAGCCAACAACAAAAACAGTGACCGAGCACCTTACACATTAAAAAAAGGCAAATGATCAAGATATGTGAGTGGATGCTGCTGTGTTGGCTTTTAGCTTTATTAGCGCCAGACTAAACATGATCTTAGGTTTGAAGCTGATAAGTTGAATGATTGGCAAATGTGATTGTTTGAGGAGGAACTTCAGCTGAATAGTGCACCCTTGACTTAGGGAAAACACTTTAGGCACAGACTACTAGGAACCAGCATTATTAACCATTATTCAAACAGTCTCTGTATGTAAATATTACCTGTGGAACAAGAAAATAGAACAAACAAGACAATGATCTGGTGATGGAATAACCCAACATTTCAGCCTCCAGATTGTGTTGCCAATGACAATACCATTCTTCATATTAACATTCTAAAAATAGTGTTAAAGGAATGTTGAGAGGGTTAATCACGTCATCAGATTAAACACAAATCTAAGTTTAGATGTGCATAAAAGTTCACAGAAACTGCCAACAGAGATGTCAGTCATCTGGAAACCAAAACACTTGTCTTGCTGCTGCAACAGAGCATCATTGAACCAGTCCTTTAGCATTCTTCAGCATGTTTTACAGTCACTGAGGATGAAGTGCCTCTTGAAGATCATCCATGCAGCCAGCAAACTGATTGGTCTTCCCACGCTAAATTTATCCATCCACATTGTCACAGCTGTGACGTGGAAGGCACATTTCAGCACATGATGCTGTGCATAAATAATCACACTGGCCAGCATTAGATTAACCCCAGATTGAGGGCGCTTTCACACCTATCTCGTTTGGTCCGGACTTTAGGACTTTTCAGCTTGATCCGAACCTAAATTCCAGGTGTGAAAGGAACCGCACCAAAGGACCGAAGTTTGGTCCGACCAAAAGAGGTGGTCTTGGTCCGGACCAAACGAACCAAGGTCCAAATCTTTTGTAGTGTGAAAACAACTTTTTTTTATAGTTCGGACCTTCGTATCAATGACAGGAAGTTTTTTTCTTCTTCTGCTCTCGAATTACGGTACAGGAAAAGACTGCCATAACTCGCAGTGATTGCGTGCGGTTTTCTCCCCCTCTCCTGTTGACGGCGATACAGTTTTTGCATGAGGAGGCTCATCTTGCGAATACCAAGCACTCTCACGTATTGCTCATTAAGCTGGTACTGCTGGTAGCAAAAGACCAGCAAAAGTATTACCACAGGTAAAAGGTGGCTCGCTGGATTCATTTTGTGTAAACACGTTAAGGAAGTAACACTGGCGTCAGATGTCGGCCGGCCTAACATCGCAGCATAACCAAAACAAAATGAGCCGCGGAAGTACACAGGGAGATGACGTGTCCAGTAGAATTGTCTTGTAAAGTCCGTTATTCCTTTTGCAGTGTGAAACCAAAACCAACCGGACCAAATGTATACAATGTAACAGAACACGGACCTTGGTTCGGACTTTCAGGTGTGAAAACGCCCTGATTCTAGGGAGGGACCAAAAACCAGTCAGGGGGTTCCATGGGAAATCAGAAATAAAATGGCTTATAACAGCACTGGGCATGATTTACAGGCTGTTGTGCAGTGCCCTGTGGGGTGGGGGTGGGTTTACCATGGGGTTAGCAGCTTGATTGTTGCGATTAGTGTTGGTGATGGCTGTAGTGACCACCATTACTTTACAGATTAGGAAATTACCTACACATTAAGTTTACAACATGGTTGATGAACATATCTGCAGGGTCACTGTCTAGGCAGTCAAAGATCTTCAGGTAAGGGAAAGATCATGGTTTTGGCTTAATATTGAAAAAGTCGTTAGTGACCTGAGGTAAAAATTTACACTGTTATCACTCCAACAAGAGTGCCTAAGGCCAAAGCCTAAGCACAACCACAGACATGACTGCACTTTTTACACTGACTTCCACCTTTGCCAATGAGTGTAAAAAAAACAAAAAAAACAACTTTAGGTGTATTGAAATAGTCATATCATATCTTGACATGGACTATCTACAACATTAAAACACACTTTGACACCAGTAAATCCTCCCAGTATGTGACATTTATTTTTAAATTTATTTATATTTTACTGCTAATATGTGTACTATTGAGTGTGAGAATACACACTTATTACATGGATTTTTGTATCTTTTTTATTTTGTCAATGCAGCTTTTAGTTTCACCCAAATCACACACACCAAACATATTTTACTCGTTAATAATATGTTGCTATGCAGCTTGTCATTTGTTTTTTCTCTCTCCAATGTTATGCATTGTAGCCTTTTTGAATTAGAGTCCAGAGCACAATGTCCAGAGTATCAGGGATGCTGTTTGTAGAATAATAGGTTGAATTTGTTTTCTTTAAAAAAAAAAAAAAAATGAGGGAATCACAAAAGGCATTGAAAAATATTAGATATCTCAAATAAATTACAGGAAAGTATTGTATACAAAACCAAAGTAACATCAAAACAACAGTTATTATGCCTATAAGATTATTTCAATTGCAGAAAAAAATTATAGTAATGGCAAATAAGGAGTAGTATTTAAAAGCAGGGGAAAATGTGGCTTATAGTAGATTATGGTTGGTGTTTCTGCATATGGCAAGAAACCTATGTGTGTTTGTTGCATGCATGTTTGCATGAGAGTGGGTGAATCAATAAACACACTCAGTCACCTGCTAATCTGCCCGTCTCACAGAAAGAACAACTCAGTTTGCTGACTCTCTTGTCTGGTCCTAATCCTTCAGTTGAAGTTGGGAAAGGTAAAGCTTTTTTATAATTCACAGATTTATGTGGGAGACCTTTGAGATACTGGGTTAATAATTTATGCAAGGCATGGACAGAAGTTAAGCCAACAACAAAAACAATGACAGAGCACCTTACACATTAACAAACGCAAATTATCAAGATATGTGAGTGGATGTTGCTGTGTTGGCTTTTAGCTTTATTAGCGCCAGACAAAACTTGATCTTAGGTTTGAATCTGATAAATTGAATGTGGCAGATGTGATTGTTTGAGGAGGAATTTCAGCTGAATAGTGCCCCCTTGACTTTTTTATTTAGTCAATGCAACTTTTGGTTTCACCCAAATCACACACAAGAAACATATTTTCAAAAGGCATTGAAAAATGTAAGATGCAATACCCCAAAACCTAAAAAAATAAAACCACAAAGCAACTGTCCAGGATGTCCAAGTGAGAAAATATGCTTGCTTTCTTACTTGGTATGAGATAAATGGTAGAAATAATAGTTGTGGACACCTCTCCTGTGGTTACTGGAGTGCAGGTACTTAACCACTAGATGGAAGCAAATGGCTGTGTAATTTACCGTAGCAAATTCCTATGTCCACTACCTGCTAAGAACTTTAAGACGTGAGAGTGAGTCACTGTCAGGGAGGAAATGCTGTGCAGACAGGACCGCATTAGCATGCTCTCTCTCTGCCATGTGACTCTAGTGGGAGACAGATCCAACAGTGGGATGTGTACAACGTGGTGTTTTCTCTTGTTTGAAGTGCTGACTAAATGTCAGACTCATCCTCTGAGACACAGCAGGTTTCTGGGCGAAGGCTATTGCATGTGGCTTTGTTCCTGGTTATGAGACCACAATGTGAAATATCATTAGACTCACTTGAGTCTTAATTTGATCTTTCTGCTGGCTCTAGTGGGAAATATTTGAGGCCTCCAATGAGAAAGATGATGGTGAATATGAAGAAAGTTGTCAGAATGTCTTTGATCGCTAATGTTAAAAATTTGAGGGCTTTATTCTACACGTGGTGCAAAGCTGTGCACAGTGCTAGTTTCAGACCGACGCAGTTGCCATTTTCACTGCCGGCGCCAACATTGTACACGTGAACGAATTGGTCATAAACTAAGGTGTGGTCCAGCTTATTGTGGGTATCAGTTAAAGGTATCGGGTCCTCTGCTCCTCTTTCTGAATGAAATAAGGCATAGTATTCTTCAATATGAACTGCTCTTTTTTACACACTTATTAAACAAAGTCTTGGCCCCATACAAAATGTATCGATCCAATCCTGAAGGAATGTTGAAGGGGGAGATGTCTTTGCACCTCCCCAAAAATCTGCGATTCAAACGTAAAAGCTAGATTTGCTCTGTGAAAACCAGGTAAGGGCACTGAGAACTGGCTCCAAATTAAAACCAGTTCTGCACTTCAGATTTCAAAGGAATTATTAGAATATTTTGATTTGGTTTTGTTTATCAGTTCCTAAACACTTACACATTGATGTCTTGGCACCATGGAGGAGCTTTAGCCATCTAAACAAAATTAGACTTTTGTTTTGAGAAAGAAAAAATTGATGGGAAGATCAATAAGAATTGCGTGCACACCAGTTGGTTGTGCGCCATGGAGTTCAGGATTTCTCAGTGTATTGATCTTCTTTTATTTATATTGACCGCCATTTAACCTATTAAGTAAGTATGGTGTCCTCTGTCCAGGACTGTGAGAAAAACATGGAAGACTACTGGCCAAATCAGGCACTTGGCTGTTTTTATTTACTTACCCAACGTATGGACCCTGTGTCTTTTTGCTGGTGTGTCAACACTTGGCCTGCAGTAGCCTACGGCAAAGAGAGAAAAAGAATGAACAATTAATATTGAATCATATTATTTAGTAACCGCAGCCAGCGGTGGTGGGCGGTGTGCAAGATCAGATCCATGAGGGAGGAGGAGAAGAAAGATGCTTAGTCATTTAATATGTCACTACTTAATCTCTCACCTGTTCAACCTTTAAAACACCTCTCTGACACTTCAAACAGACACTTCCTCAATAGAGTTGATACAAACCCTTTGCAAACTGATCTGTCCCATGTGGGCTGTATAAGAGGGAACTGACCTCTTTGCGTTTCAATACAGCCCCTGGGTCTGTGTATATAATATATATAATAATAAAATACATAATCCTGAAATCAGAAAGTTTATGGTATCAGCTAAATTGTAAAGATTGATCTTTTTTTCTACATATCAGCCATCAATGACTCTACTTTAATAACACATATGCAACAACCAAATCGGGCATGTTGACTCCACACACAACGTCGAAAGTGTTTGTAAAGATCCCCAGGAAGCTGATCTGTCCCATGTGGCCTGTTTTAAGAGGGTGTTGACCTCTTTGTATTTGAAGGCAGCCCCTGCTCTCACATATATCAGGTGGCAGTCTTAATAGTTCTTAATACAAGATATGTTCACATCTGCCGTTGGAAGCTATGACTTTTCCCAAAGGATGCCAAAAAAAATCCCATAAAAACTCTCAACAGGCTGCCTGTCCATCACAGGGACATGGACACCTTGATGCCAGAGACCAAATATAGTCTTTAGCTTATGGAGAAAAATATGTTTCAGTAGTAGTGACATTTGAGGTTAATTATACAGAAATACGATAATAATAAGATTTCCAAATATACAGTCATGGAAAAAACTATTACACCACTTTTTCCATCAATTTCTTGTTCATTTTAATGCCTGGTACAACTAAATGTACATTTGTTTGGACAAATATAATGATAACAACAAAAATAGTTCATAAGAGTTTAATTTTTGAGCTTATACCTAGCCATTTTTTGTGGTTTTCTTGATAATAACCAAAGTCATTATGAAGAAAACCATGGAAAATGTCTAGATATCAACTCTTAAATTAAACTCTAATGAGCTATTTTTGTTGTTGTTGTTGTTAAATTTGTCCAAACAAATTTACATATATTTGACTTTAAATGAACAAGAAATTGAAGAAAACAAGGTTGGTCTATTAATTATTTTCCATGACTGTTTATGCTGCGTCTTTAATAAATTATTACAAATGTATTCTATTGTCCACTAACAAACGCCATCAAACCTGAACATGTCAAACTATTCACATATATATTTTGAGTGTTAGGGTTAACTATTTAATTTCATTTGCACTTGAAATCCTGCTGCAAAAAGTAAACTTTTTTCCCCATTTTGCATTGGCTGAATCTGTAATTATGATTCACATGTGGACGTCGCTACATTTACATGTACATATGAAGTTTGAAGACTTGTTTTTGGTCCTTAAAAACATTTCTGAGGCATAGTAGAATAGAATTTCCAAGTGGGAGAGTCATTTTTTTCCCAAATAATCTGTAAGTCTGTATAGGACATTGACTTTTGGAGAGCTTCATTGACTACTGTTACTGTATGTGGACATACTTAATTGACCAAAGTTTATTTGTTCATCTATATTTATATATATACATATATATATATAACTTGATTTATTTGTGTATCATATTTCTCACTCGTGCTGAACCTTTCTTCACTTAATAACCACCTGACCTGAGATTTATACGATGTGTCTTATCCTTGATTTCACTAAAATGATTTAAATGGCAAAGACAAACATTTCTTTCTTTGAACAAGATCATTTCCAGTAGAAGAAATAGTACTAGAAGTACAAATGAGATCTCCAGTTTCACGGTTCTTTTGGTATTTGTAAGAATATATTGAGGTTAATGTTGGAAAGGTTAATGACCTTGCCTTTGAGTTACATGTCACATAGTTTCTCTTTCTTTAGTCAACACTTAGATGTAAAATGCCCTCTATCTCCACGGCACACATTTAAGTCACTAGGGTGGAACATAATTCTGGCGCTGTAGGTGTCATAAATAAGGGCACAGAGGTCCAGACATCAGTAAATTTCTCTGCTTGCTGAACCTGAAATGAACCGAGTGGTTGCACACACTCATCCCTTTAACACAACGCACTCTCCATAATAACTGTAGCTGCTGCATAAGATTTAGGAAATTAATAGCTGGAACCTTATTATGTGCAGAATTAAAAGTGGGTTCTGCAGAACTTTATTTCACACAGTGATTTGGTGATATAGTAGAATTCAACAAAAGCTTAGATAAATAAGCTATACAGCAGATTTAGCTCTAAAAATTCCCAACATCTGACAGGTTTTAACTATTGCACTATACAGCAGTGCATGCTGGTAAAAACACCAGGGGAATTCATCTAAAGCAACATATAGGACGTGCCATTTTCCCCTGATAATGTTGAACATATTAATAGTAACTGTATGCCAATAAAGTAGTATGAAAGCTGCATCAACCACATAATAGGTGGCTTTAAATGAAGATGCTTGGCAGTTGAGGTTTTATTTTCTTTACTTTAGGGTGTTTTCTACATGAAACACTGTCTGCAAAACATTACATTAGAAGCATTACATTAACTTAATTAAAATAATGGAAATATATAACATTATTTTCATTATTATCATTATTTCCCCCATATAATGATATGAAACATGCATACTTACATGTACCAACATGCCAAACTACTCAGGAAATTATTACAATGCAGAAATATGGACTTTCATGTCTCTGTAACCCCTTACAGCATTGACCACATGGTATAGTTGTCATTTAAGTTTAACCACAAAAAAAAATGCAAGCAAATTGAGTTATACTACATAATTATATGCTTTCCAGACCTCCTCTTTGTATGTTTTTCATATACAGCTCTGGGTGAAAATCCACCACCTCTTTTAAGCCTCCTACTGCAAAACAAAAGTCTCTGAAGTCGACAGTGATTAATGTCACACTATGACATTTTCTTCCACTCTTTCAACAAAAACATTAACGTTTCTCTTTATTAGAAACATGAAACTGGATATACCACCAGAACAGCCTTAAAAACCTTCATCACCAACATCTTGTGGGATTTAGGAGAAGGTATGTTGTTCACCCCACCTGCCTTCCACTATCGCCCACACGGACGGTCCGCACGTCATTACTCACGTTAACTCCATCGCGTATGAACTGTACGCCTCTGATCCCAGCCTAAATCCCCAACAGCTCCAGATTACAGTGAAGATAGAAAGCTTTTCCTGAAATTTGGAAAAACAAAATCATTAATAAACCTTTGGCTCCGTTAGGGCCTCTGGTATGCTCACAGCAACAGTGAGTGATTTGCTTAAGGTATGTTTGTGTTGTATAAAAAAAACCTAGAGGTGGGAGTTAGTGTCCAAATACTTTGAGTGTCATCGGAATTTGTATGAAAATATTGTTTTGTGTTTGATGTGGCTTAAATGGATTGAATTACTTGTTTAACTTTGCTTTGCTTCTCTCTAAGGTCAAAGACGGTGATGAACAGCCACAGCTGACAGTCGACATTGGGGAGCCACACACAGAGGCCCGAGAGGAGGCTGTTGACAAGAGTGCAGACCTGGTTTACTCCCTCAACGACCGGCCGCCCTGGTACCTCTGCATACTACTGGGCTTCCAGGTAAATCCGTCAGGGAATTGTAACTGTCTTCAAGTGAATGTCAGTGGTCTTAAAAGCAAAATTATGTTTTCTTTTACTACAGGGTGTCCATAAAGCCTCTTTACAATTTAAAAAAAATATTACAAAGGCAATTGATGAGATATCTTAATCAGATTTGTTGCATGTACACTACCGGTCAAAAGTTTTAGAACACCCCAATTTTTCCATTTTTTATTGAAATTCAAGCAGTTCAAGTCAAATGAACAGCTTGAAAGAGTACGAAGGTAAGTGGTGAACTGCCAGAGGTAAATAAAAAAAGGTAAGGTTAACCAAAACTGAAAGATAATGTAGGCTACATTTCAGAATTATACAAATAGGCCTTTTTTCAGGGAACAAGAAATGGGTTAACAACTTAACTCTATGGAGTCTTGGGCTATTTTGTCCATTTTTGAATTCTTTTCATGTCTTTGTAAGTCATTTTGTGTCTTTTGGTGTCTTTTTTTGTCATTTTGTGTCTTTTTTTTGGTCATTTTGTGTCTTTTTTTTGTCCTTTAGTTCAACATAAAATGTGATTTTGAATCTTTTTTTATTTTCAAAACACTATCATGCTCAATAAAGAATTTTAAATGTTGCAAATGTGCATTAATTTCAGAGTACACTGAGACATTAAACTGCATCATTTTTAATTAAATTCTGGAAAAGTTGGTGTGTTCTAAAACTTTTGACCAGTAGTGTACTTTGTGGTTATTTTAAGTTTTTATTCACATTGCATTTGTGTATTTCAGGTACAAGAGGTGGGGGAAAAAATCAGTACAGCATAGTATCGTAGGGTTGTCACGATACTAAAATTTTCAACTCAATACCAGTACTTAGGAAAATATTCGATACTCGATACCATTTTCGATACCACAAGGATAAAAACAAAGACCCCAAAATTTAACAGAAATATTTTTATTAACAAGAAAATAGCAACATGTAAAAATGAACAGACATATTTTCCTTGTTGGTCGAACACAGACGGTAGAGTCGGCTGTGTGTGTTGCTGTTTGGTTGCAGGTCGACTTTTCTCTGCTTCATTCTGGGACTTCAAGAGAGAAAATAACACTTTTCAGTCACCAACATTTATGTAAACTTATTAACTCTATGCTTATGTATACTGACACTGTGTCTATAAACGTAATATGGGCATACTACGTGCCTGATTTATTTACTTATGTTGTTTATAATCATTAACGTGACGTCAGCCTTTGATTGCTAGCTGCGGCTAATGGCTAATAATAACACGGCCAACATTAATGCGGGCCACCGGCTACGATAACATCAGTAATAGGTAAGTTGGATACTTTTGAAAATGAGTATCTTATCCGGATACGACTTTTTCGTTCAGACATTTAATATTTACAGAAACCTGACTTTGGTGGAAAAATCAAAATCAAAATCAAAATATTATAAATATATTATAAAAGAGCTGGAATAACAACAAAAATATAAACGATTGAAAATGGATAAATCACAGATTCAAAACATTCAACAGTAACATACTTAAAATTAAAAGAAACCTGACTTCAGTGATGAAAAAAAAATAATTTAAAAAACATTTAAAAAATTCAGCATATTAATGAGGTGGAACAACAACAAAATTAATGGATTTTTTTTACTAAATAAATGGATGAATCCGACATTAAAACAGAGTATCGATACTTTTGACAACCCCAATAGTATCCTGATAATTTGTGTGCCAATATTGTATCGATTCATGGCCGCCAAGTATCGATATTTAGTGTTTATTTAGCATCAGTATTTTCACATTTTTTCCCGAAGGCCTTACCGGGCTCACTTTTAGGAATATACTGGAGGCACTGGTTTTATGTGAAACTAAAAGATAGATCTAAGGAATCTATGACATATGTGTGTCAGGATATCGTGTCGGGAAGTTGTCGAAATAATGCTGCAAAATAACAAGTGTTTTAGCTATTTGCTTAAGACACTGGAACCCAGGTATGTGACTCCTTCGCCACGTTATTTCACAGACACAGCTGTATCGAAGCTATACAGTAGCCTGGCTAACACCAGACTATTCTCAAATGAGGTCTAGTCTGGCAACTAGCAATGGATTTCTCCGTAGAGGAGGTGTGGTTTACGATCCTCCAGAGCCGTTTATTGGACGCTTAGAATGTCTATCAAAAGCGTCTGTAGGTAGCTCTTAGCCAATCAGATCAGTTATACCAGATGACGTAGTAGAGCAACAGAAATGGATGTTTGTTGTGTGTGTGTCTGTGAGAGAGTGTTGCTTGCTGCTTTGCTTCTCCAGTTCTCGCTTTCTGCAAGATTATTCATTTTCACGCTTTATTCCCCCTCATGTCATTCAGCCACACACATCCACTGATTTTATGGGCAATAATCAAGCTGCTGCGGGCCTCTCGGCGGCTCCGCTGTCCGCGGTAGCGGGGCTATTAGCCGTTAGCGGCTATTAGCTATTAGCCGCTAACGGCGCTAATAGCCGCTAGCGAAGCTAATAGCCCCGCTACCACGCCGGTGATCTCAGCGGAGCCGCCGAGAGACCTTTCGCCTTTCAACTTTCGCTCTAAACTATTTAAAACACCATCTGCAGCTAAAGAGAGTTTCGCGTCTGCTGCAGACATGTTGGATCCGGAAAACTACAAGCTTCCAAGTGCCGAGTAGTACGCGTCATCGTCTTGCCGTCCCTCCCCGCTCTGTGATTGGATCCCTAAAACAGGGCTAAGAATGCTTCCTGGATTCCAGACTCCGCCGCAGTTCTAAATTAAATTCGAGCGCGCAAGGCAGTCTGGGTATACCCCGGCTAGCTATACAGAGCAGTGAAGCTGAAAGTTGAGGAAAGTTTGAGAAAAATGCAGCAATTGTTGTCAGCCATAATGTTTATATCAGTTAGGTTCAATTTGACTGGAACTTGTTGTGTTGTCACTAGACTTGGGTCGATCCAAGTTAGTAGTCCACAGAGAGTTGACTTTCACTTGAAACCTGAAATCATTTGATCCAGCAGTTGTCAACAATTGACAAACGTAATTCCAAAGTATGTTAGTTTGTGTATTATAGTGGACATCTAGGGTGAGGGAAGTTCAGATACTAGACTGGGTTATGATAGAAAAAGTCTTCCTTGAGTTTACATAAGAAAATCAGAAGACCAGAAGGTCATGAGTTTGAGCAGCCGTGACATTTGAATCATGCAGTGAAATTAGTTACAATGAAGCCCTGTAAAATGGATAAACTTTGAAGAGTTGGTCATGAATCAGCAATTTAGATATTTTTTCCGAGTGTAGTATTTTCAGTTTTCTCGTGTATTAAAGGCCCTCGATTGAACCACAGACAGGGTTATGTGGTACCTTATAATAAATAAACGTCTTTTCCATTCTGCAGGGAGTATTCAAAAAAAGACTGTTGCTATAATTGTGTCCATTGGCTGCTCAGTTTTGTGTTTTTATTCATGTGTATTTCTTTGAAGAAAACACGGAGTCAGCTGATCTTTGATTGGAGCACATTAATGGTAAAAACCAAAAGCCTTGAGGAAGTTTTTCAGTGAAATACTGGTAATAAATTCCTTGCACATTGTTGATTATTCCAGCATTTCTGTTCACAGTTGTTTGTTTTATTGTTGGTGTTTTGGCTCTTTTTTGAGCTGGCTGTGTGATATGAAACCTGGATTTGAATAGTTGGCCCCAATACAAGTCAAATCCAACTGAAAGCTTTAAACACAAAATGACAGCTGCAGCAACAACATCCATTTCCCAGGAAAAGAACTACAAAGTACATGGTTACTAAAACTTTCTGGAGTAATTGTGTTGTAATAAAAAACATATTTATCATATTTCAGGGAGAACAGCCATTCCTCCAAATGTGAGTATTTACTTAGTTGTCATTCTTTGGATCGTAAGCTGTCTTTTGGGCTTTGATTGTTGGTTGTATCTGTCATTTTGTTTAGAAACATAATGCATCTGTATCTAGAAGTATGCTGTATGCTAGAAGTATGAAGTATGCTGAGACTGCCCTGCTAGTTTATTGATGAGGTTGGAGGGTTTCTTTTGGCGGATACTGATGCTTTTTGTAGAAAGAGGCCAACTTCACAAGCATGGAGTGTCTCCCGTCTCCATGTTTTTGTTGTTGGTATCGTGTCTAGTCTCAGTTATGGCTGGTTGTGTTGTTGTTAAAAAGAAGAAAAATGACAAAAACATCTAAATGAAACCGTACAGATGAGGGCAATGACCGGTTTGGGGGCTATTAGCAAAGCTGTGTGCTTGTTAACACCAGAGGAGGCATCCTTTATTGGGCACTTTCAAGAAAGCCTCTTCTAAGCAGGAAAGACATAAGAGGAAGAGTAGACATGCTGTAAATTCTCCAGTGGTTTGCAAGCTGTAAAATGCCCAGGATGACTGAAACAAAGTCAGAAGACCACATGTGTCCATATTATCAGGGTCAAGTCAGAGTCGAAGCAAATGCTTGGATGTTTGACCTTATCGCGTCATTAAATAGCATGTGTTAAATCTGCATGATTTTGTTAGACAGCACGATTCTCCTAGCCACCCCATGGGAATGTTGTAGGGTAGGGATTCCCAAAGTGTAGTGCGTGCACCCCTGGGGGTGCATGAGCTGCTGCTAGGGGGTGCACAAGATGAAAAATGTAATGGTGGTCTGATAATGACACAATTACATTTTTTTCCCCACACAATAAAGACGTGTTATTAATTAATCAATAAATACAGGCTATTCAATTTTGTGTCATTTTTTGTTCATTTTTGCATCTATTTTGGTCATTTTTGCATCTATTTTTTGGTTGTTTGGTAATTTTTACATGTATTTTTTGTCAATTTGTGTCTATTTTGATAATTTTGTGTCATCTTTGGTAATTTTTGCATCTATTTTTGGTTGTTTTTGATCTTATAATTGAGCGTAGAAGAAGTTATCTTCTTGTTCTTGTATCATTTTTCCAACCTGTGTTATGATGACGTGGTTGTGTTCACTCCACGCTCATTTAAATTTGCTGCAATTTTTGTTCAACGCAGCTCAAAATATTATAACATTTTCTCAACTGATCTGCTTTCTGCCTCTGATCTGATCATCATCCACCTTTAATTTGGCTATAAAAAATCTTATTGCATTTTGTTTTTTTGAAATGTTTTGATTGGGGGTGCGTCAACCCGGTTGGAACATAGAAGGGGGTGCACGGCTAAAAAAGTTTGGGAACCGCTGTTGTAGGGCATGTCACCAGGGTCATCGGGCTGTCTTCTCCTTGCATTTAATTGGATTTACACCATGATACTTCTAGAAGGCTCAGAATCTTTTTCCAGCATCTTCCCAACCTTTAACCTTCCAATTCTTAAAGCCCTTTACATAGTCCACAAGAACAGATACATTTCTTCTTCTTCTCAATGTGGCAAGAACAAGAAAAAAGTTATTTCTGGCCAGGATATTTCATACTTCACGAGAAACTCCACTGAAGAACTCCTGGGAAGTCGTCACAGGGCCCTCTCGCTGCAGCACACGCCTCATTCAAATTCAAATTTTTGACCAATCAAACACCACACAAGAACAAAGTTCTGCCCAGATGATGTGTCAAGAACAGAGACATTTGTTCTCTCTTCCAGGGCTGCAAGAACAAAATGGCATCAATCTGTTTCTTGTGGAGTATGTATTAGCCAGTCCTCTAAATGTCTCCAAATAAACAATTATCCCTGTGAGGACTACTTACTACTACCAAGCTTCCCGGGATGTGAAATGAGCAAAAACCCAAAGCATGTCTAAAAACCTTCTGACAGTCCTACTGTGGCATTGAAGACAGAAATCTTTGAAAACACAGATAATTCATAGCACAAATATTATCCCTAAAACATCCAGGCACTGCAGTTTCAGCAAACATTATTCAAACAGGACTAGATAGTGCATTTGCCACTGTTTACAGCCACAGATTAATACATATGTGGTGTTTTAGTGAGCATTTCCATCATGTACTGCTCAAAAGTTTGGGGTCACTTAGAAATGTCCTTATCTTTGAAAGAAAAGCACAATTAAAATAATTGTTAATGTGGTAAATTACTATTAAACCTTTAAACAGCTGATTTTCTTATGAAATATCTATTATATATTGTCCTGTGGTCCAGTGGCACATTGTGTTAATCCACGTTTGTAGTGTTGAAAGGCTGATTGATCATTAAAACACCTGAGCATTATGTTAGCACAGCTGAAAACTGTGAAGCAATACAATGATATTTCCTCAGGCTGCTTGAGTATGTAGAGGTAAAGTTGGAGATTTGTACATGTTAAAATTATTATTTCTATCCTTGTCAATGTCTTTACTATGTTTTCGATTCCTTTTGTAACTAATTTCATGAATAAAACAGTTTGTTTCCATGGAAAACAACACAGCAGTGACCCCAAACATTTGAGCGCAAGTGTATGTGGGATTTAGTTGAAATTAACTACAACTGACATTTTAATGGTGCAAATAGGACATGCCAACCACTGTAACAGTGTGGCTCATTGATGTGTTTTTCATAGTTACATACAGACATGCTTGATAGAATCAATTCATTGTACATTTTTAGCTTTTCATTGGATTTGTTGACAATAACTTAAGCTTCATATGGAATTCTAGGTTCTTATGGGACATAGCCCATTCTATGTTGTCATTTTCGTATTTTCTACATGTTTGATATGCTCTTTGGGAGCATGTGAATATGGTCTTGTGGTAATTTTATAGAATTTTATAGAATTATGACCGTGCAGAGCCTCTCAGACATAGCCACTTGGATGAAGGCATATCATCTCCAGCTGAACCTTTCAAAAACTGACCTGCTGGTCCTCCCTGCTAAACCTACAATACGACTTCAACATCAACATTGACTCCCTGTGTCTTGCCCCCACCAGGGCGGTGACAAACTTAGGTGTGATGATTGATGACCAACTCACCTTTTCCAGTCATGTCGCCTCACTTACCCGGTCATGCCGCTTTGCACTTTACAACATCAGAAAAATCAGACCTTACCTAACTCAACATGCCACTCAACTCTTGACACAAGCTGTCGTCATCTCAAAACTTGACTACTGTAACGCCCTTCTGAAGGGCCTCACAGACTGCACAGTAAAACCGCTTCAGATGATCCAGACAGAGTGGCGTGCCTGATCTACAACCAGTCAAAAAGGTCACATGTCACACTGCTGCTCATCAAGCTCCACTGGCTACCTGTTGCAGCCTGCATCAAATTCAAATCTCTAATGCTAGCCTACAAAGTTGTCTCCAGTACTGCTCCTACCTACCTGAACTCCCTGATTCAGACATATGCTACCTCACGACAGTTGCGGTCTTCCAATGAATGGCGCCTGGCTTAGCCCCCCGTTGGTCCAAACTCTTTGCATTTCTTGTTCCCCGTTGGTGGAATGCACTACCAGTTCCTACCAGAGCAGGGGCGTCCCTCTCCACCTTTAAAAAACTCCTGAAGACCCAGCTCTTCAGAGAGCATCTTCTCTCCTAGCACCACACGATAATTCTACTCCTTAAAGCAGGGGTTCCCAAACTTTTCCATGCCAAGGCCCCCCAAATAGCATTAGCTTCTGGCCGGGGACCCCCAAACCCACCGACAGTGCTACAAAAAAACGAGTCCTCCACGGCAGGGCTGTTGGTCTTCTCCTTTGGTCTTTTTGTTGTCAAAAACCTGTCCATTTTGCGCTAGCTAGCTACACGCTAGCTTGAGGAGCAGAGCAGCTTGATAACAACGGTCTACACAGATTATGATGTCGTTATGCCGAATTTGCAGCTGAACTTGAGAATCCGACGATTACGGCAGTTTACGTATTGTACGGTTCAGGACAAATGGTTATTAAAAAAAAAAAAAAAAAAAAAAAAAAGAAATAATTTTTTTTTTATTTTTTTTTATTTTTTTTTCATCTTCCCTCCAATTTTCTGAGGCCCCCCTAGCGCCCCCTGGCGGCCCCCCAGGGGGCCGCGGCCCCCACTTTGAAAACCACTGCCTTAAAGAATTGTCACCAGCACTTATTGCTGCACTAATGGCTCTTACGGCACTATACCTTGATTGTCGCTTTGGATAAAAGCGTCTGCTAAATAACTAAATGTAAATGTAAATTATTTCGTGGTTATTGTCAATAAAACAGATAACATTCAACAGGGAAATAAATTGGTCTATCGTCACAACCACTAAGTTTATTAGTGATACCTCTACCTAGCAGGGGGATCTTTTAAAGTATCTTGAAAGGGAGAAGTGTCCGAACTACACAACCTTTCCACTGGGGTGCCTCAAGGATCAGTGCTAGGCCCCCTTCTCTTCTCAATTTACACCACCTCACTTGGCACAATCATCCGCAATCATGGCTTGTCATACCATTTTTATGCCGATGATACCCAGCTGTTCTTTTCCTTCCCACCAAACGACCCCACAGTCTTGGCCAAGTATCGCACTGACCGCTCAGAGTCCTAAAAAGCACTTGTGTCCTAATGGACTCAAACTTAACCCCCGGCACTTACTCTCGTTTTTTTACTTCATCCTTGCTTGAGTTGTATTAACTCTCATTTGTACGTCGCTTTGGATAAAAGCGTCTGCCAAATTATATTGTAGAATTGTAGATAGATTTTTAGATTTTTTATTTTTATTTTTTAACAAAGTATTATATTGGCAAATGTGCCATTTTAAAATCTTCGTCTGTTTTTGAGTCGTGCCTCTCTGTATGATTTGGGAGATTTGGGGTAACTACCTTGTGCCACAGACAAAAACACAATTTTAAGCCATGCTTTTTCAGTTCACTAACTTTTTTATTTTTACAATAACACTGTACAAAAGTGCTATTTCCTACAACCCCAATTCCCAAAAAGATGGATTGCTGTAATAATGCAACAATTTCCTAATCCCTTTATGATATATTTAATTGAAACCTGTAAAAAAGACAGTTTGTTTTGTGTTCAAACTGATAAACTCATGTTTTATATAAATATACACAGATTTCAGAATCTGTGATGCATTTTGTTTTATTTACACAGTGCCCCAAATGTTTTGTCAAAGTCGTAAAGAGGAGCTTCTGTCAATTTAAGACAAATATCAGCCCACATCCACTGGAGATAACATGAGGCCTTTTAAGCAGCCTTCTTCCTGAAGGAATTCTGCCAGTTTCCTGTCATGAAACTGATCTGAGGCATCTCCATTTGACTTATGGGAGTTTTAGGTTTAAAAATACCCTCGTAAATCTGGTGAGGCCTATCAACATCTGCCTTCAATTGTTTCCCCTTTATCTAAATTCTTCTGGATCAATGAAAGTCTCCACAGCCACCAACACCCCCCACCCGCCTCAACGCACACATGCACGCACACGGTTGTGACTATGGAAGTATGTTGAAGTCAAAACATTTGAGAAATCTGAAAACTGAGTGTGAGTCAACAATGATTGCAAACTGGATAAAAGACGGGCTGGTTTCTGAGACTGTTCTTCTGAGTTTCCCTCGCTGTTTTGGCAGCTTCTGAAGCCCTTGACTTAACATGAAAGTACCACGGCCATTATGAAATATAGCTATTAGCTACTTTTCTGGCATTAAACTGAAAATAATAGATTGTTTTTCATTCAAATGTCTGCAAGAGTTCAGTAATAAAATTGTCAAATATTGTCATTTTAAAAAACTGTCTTTCAATTTTGTGTTTAAATGAAACTTTGTCCCATCTATTTTCTCATATTTCCTCTTTACCTCTACATTCAAAGTTTAACATATGAAGGGAATACTAGTAAAGCACTATAAAATAATGTAACAATGAAATTTGCATTTTGACATCAAAATGTCATCATAATTAGTTTTGTTTTAATTGAGGAGAAAACCTGGAGCTGCTGTTTTTGTTGCAGTTCATTTTATTTACCAAACAGGACCTGTGCAACAACCTTATATGTATTATTGCACATTTGATAAAATAAGGTTCTTGATATTTAGATGTATTTCTGCTTTTTTGAAGGTATTTGTGTCTTATTTTTCCATCATTCCTTGCTCGAATATTTCCCAAAATATTTTTAATAAGAAATTTCCAATTACAGGAATACAATTATCCTTTTCTTATTTTTTAATGCATATATATACATGTACTTGCTTGAATATTTAACATAAAAGAGAACAGTTCTGGGTTTTTTTACTCCAAAGAGTCCCCACATTGATCCACTTCTGTCTGCCTCCGCAGCATTACATCCTCGCGTTCGGCGGCATCATCGCAGTCCCGCTGATCCTGGCCGAGCCGCTCTGCATAAAGGACAACAACATCGCCAAAAGCCAGCTCATCTCCACCATATTCTTTGTGTCGGGGATATGTACGCTGCTCCAGACGGCTGTCGGCACCAGGTAACTTCAACTAATTGTCTCGCAGCAGTGACCAGAGAAGTATGTGTACAAGTGTGGGATTTTACAAGATCTGGTTTGTCAACTCTTTAAGTATTCCAGCCCTCTGTGGAATGGTAGTAGTTGGTGTGTATGTGGGTTAGGGCTGGGGGGCTTGAAGGGTGGGAGTGTGTTCACATTTTATGTAGTGCTGTCAGTCAGGTTAAAGATTTACAGCAGGTACAAACTGAGGGGCTGCCCCGGTTAAGAATTTTTCCACTCCTGATGACGAGGACAAGGAAGTATTTACATCTTAATTTATTGACACGACAGTATATCTCTTTCCTCCAACGCTTGCCCAATACTCACTGGCTCTCTGCAATGGGGTTGGTTAACAGCCATGCCCAGCCAGAGCAGCACTGCACTGTGTTTTTAAAAGCCTGAAGCTCAGCTTAGCTAATGCAGAGACCCCTGTGGTGGTTCATGTGGAGTTAAACGGTGAGTTAGTCTACCAACAGGCTCTACGTAACAGTTGAAATAAGATTTACCCTTCAGGATAAGTCCTGAAACTTTCCTTAAAGCCTTGTGATCTTCAAAGTTTACCCAGCTTAATTCGTGGATTTATTTTCATAATAGAGATGGGAGCTGCTGAGCACTTTGATAGGAAAATCCCTCTCAAACCAATGCATCAATCTCTGTGCCTTACTGCAGTGCAGCTACCTCCCACTCAGTACAGTACAGTACAGGCTGCCACACTTCCCTGCCCTCACCGCTGCTCCAGTAAGCCTGAGCAAATAGCTAATGCTTTTGTTTGAGTCCTCCACCTACACAGTTTGGCAAACGCTTAAAGGGATCCCTGCAAACACTTTGACATTGAATAATAAGCAAGTTAATCTTTATTTTTATTCCACCTTTCAAAACTGCGGCATGAAGGGCTTTGCGGAACAAGGGAACATGAGGATAAAAATTCAAACGCCTACAGACAAAACTGCTATGAAAAAACATGTGCTGCCACACAACAAGCCAAGGAAATAACAAGGCAACAATACATACCAGAAGTTCCTGTAATCGTTTATATATCTCATGCAAATCGCTGGATATATTCACCTCTTCTTCCCTTTGAAGGTATCTCTCTGTTGCTTGGTTTGCTGATAATTGGTCACAAGTAGACATTGGTTGGAAACCGCTACTGTAGCTGGCCAAAAAAACAGTTACAGGTGCATCTGAAAAAATTAGAATATGATGGAAAAGTCAATTTCCAGTAGTTCAAGTCAAATAGCCTCAACCAAGTATTGAGTCATATAGATGGACATACTTATCAGAGGCCACCATTTAATTTTTTTTTTTTTTAAGATTTTTTTTGGCGTTTTGTAGCTTTATTGAGAGGGAGAGATATTGAGAGTGAAAGGGGGAGACAGAGGGGAAGACATGCGGAAAAGGGCTCCGAGCCGGATTCGAACCCGGGCCGCCCGCTTACGAGGACTGGGCCTCTGTGGTACGCGCCCTACCAGGTGTGCCACCGGGAACGCCCCAGCCACCATTTAATTTAATTTAATTTTTCCATTTTTTTCAGTTCATTTTATTAATTCTTCTTTTCGAACCGAAAAAATAAACAACAACATAAACTACAACAGCGTAGGCTAGATGCATATACATATTCATACACATATACATACACATAGGCAGCATTAAACAGATGTACACAAACATATAAACATTTACACACATACAGTATATATAGCCCTATACATAAACATGCATCTGCCCCGTCTAAGTAATAAGATAGAAATAAGAACCAGTTAACTTAATATTCAATACGCATTTTCATTTATCATTTTGGTCCGAAAAAAAAGAGAGTAGGCTGAAGTAAAAATTACTTATCTAGGCCTAAACCCTGGTACTCAACACTTCAGATAAGACATTTTCTCTCTATATATAGCCACTTAATGTCAAATAAATATATATTTATTTTTTAATTTTTTTAATTTATTTTCTTATCAGTCAACCATAGTATATCAAACAAATTAGATCTGAGAATTTCTATTACTCCCGCAAAGAAAACAAACGTACAAACAAACAACAACAAAACAAAACAAAACACTGAAGGCAGTTACAAGAACGTCCTCATCCAGTTTGCTACCTATACTTTTTTAGCATATCATTTTTCATAAGCCTTTTTCCATATTAAACATACTTGATTTAACTACAAATTGGTCTTTTGTAATAATACATTTTTTTTGAGACACTATTTTTTTGGTCTTCATTTAATGTAAGCCATAATCATTATAATTAGAAGAAATTACATACATTAAGACATGAAATGTTTCATTCTGTGTGTAATGGATCTATATAATATGTTATTTCCACTTTTTGAATGGAATTACTGACATATATAAACTTTTCTTTGATATTGTAATTTATTGAGATCCACCTGTATTTTGTTTAATTAGAACCTAAATCTCTGTATCATGTTGGTCTGAGAAAATGCTGCCATTATTGTGTAATATTGTGAAGATTTTAAGCAATTTTAAACTCTGGTATCTCATACAGCACCATCTGTGAAAACCTTCAATTTTTCAATCACCTGGTTTTCTCATGGGATTCATTTTAGACACTTGCTTCTTGACTGCACTGACCAGAAAAGGGTCAGTGAGGAAACGTATCCTCATTAAAATTCTCAGCTCAGGGTCATCCCCGTCCTCAGAGACCTGACATCATATTCATCATAGTCTTGTGCCCCCTGACCTTTAACCCCATCACCTCACCAACTTCCAGGTTACCAATCCTCCAGGGTGGGACGTTCAGTTTCATCACACCGACCCTGGCCATTCTCGCCTTGCCCAAGTGGCAGTGTCCGGCCCCCAAAACGTCCGTGATGATGTCCCTGCAGCTGCAGAACAGCACCAGTCCGCTGCAGATGGAAGATTCTGATGAGATATGGATGTCACGAATGCGTGAGGTATGTAGAATATTCACTCGCACCACAAGATGATTCTCACCACCTCATGTGCCCTCTACAGCAAATCAATTTGGGCACCTTACCAGCACTAACCAGGGGAACGATAAAGACCCTGTATCAATCTCAGTATGACCAAAGAAGCAGTCATATGGTTTATAACATTTGATTATCTGTATGCATCCAGAAAGCTTGCACAAAATGGATCAATTTAGGAGATTTGCATGCCAAACTTAGCAAGCATTGAAGTAAAGACTGGTAAATCATAAGTCCAGATGAGAAGGAACATTGCAGGGTATTCACAGGGAATTAAAAAGTCTATACCGTATTTCCTCAATTTAAAACCGGGCCCCTATTAATGACCGGCCTCATTTAGTAACCGGGTGTAAAAACAACTTTTAGTAAATAAAAGCGGGCCTCTTTTATAAGCCGGGTGTCTTACCGGTGTTATGTCAAAGTCTGTTCCCCCGTCGATATGTGTCCCCCTTACCTTAACCTGCACCAACCTGACCCCTGACCCCAACCAGTCCTCCTTTAAGTTGTTAACATGAGCCCAAGTTTACCTGAACCCCAAACAGTTCTCTCTACAAGGCCTAACCTTAAACTGAAATCCTAACTCCAACCGTGGAGGTGATGCTACGGAGAACACCATTCAGGAAACATCATTTGACGGTAACAGATTTCAACACAACACCTGTATTTTGACGTTTGGCCACACGAGTTAGTACTGTAGGTAAATATGGTTGTTTCTCCCGCTGTCCTAGTCATTCTCTGTAAAGTCGAGCAGTTTACACACGTTCTTCTGGGCTTTTTAGAAGTTTAGACATTTTAAATCCTGTTAAAATGAACATTCAGCGTGCTGTTCATTGTTTGTTTACATTCGAGTACTTCCACTATGGCCGACATCCGGGTAACTGGCTACAATGCGCTGTGTAAAACACTCTAAAAAGTGCCGGTCAGAGCTGCTCTGATTTTCTTTTTTTAATAAAAGCCTCCTTCAAATAATAGCCTGCCCCGATTATTAGCCGGGTCCCAAACTGATTTTTTATTAATAGAAGCCCCGGCTACTATTTGAGGAAATTCGGTTTGAGTTAAAGACCTTAAAATATCTACAATTATCTTAAAATCTCATAAAATGTCCTAAATATGATTTTGAAATGTCTTAAAAATGTATTAACATTACGTTCATTTAAAACAAATGCAGTTCTAAACAAATATTAGTTCACAATAGAGAGGCTTCTGACGTTTTTAGTTGGATTATTAGGGCATTTTTTATTCCAATGTAAAAGAGCTGTGAATTAATTGATATACTTTGAAAGTAATTCCGGGCCTCCGATTTTCCTTCATGTCTTTAGTACGAAGTCGGTCTTAAATTGCATTCATTATGGTCTTAAAAAGTCTTAAAAAGTCCTAAATTTGACCTGTTGGAAACCTGCAGAGAACCTGCTTTGTTTTACTGCACATTAAAGTGTGTTTTTTGATTAAAATTTGTGGTGGATTAAAAAAAAGTGGTGAAGGACTTGAAATAAAAAGGTAAAATTTGACCCATGCAGTGTGTTAAAGTGAAGGAATGCATGATAAAGTGATTCTAAGGTTAAACAAATTGCTAAAAAGGTTAAAAATGGAAAGTGTGGTCTAAAACACAAGACTCATAAATTGGGTTAAAAAGATCACATAAAAAAAACGTCTATAAATAAAAACCTTAGAAGGTAAAACATGACCCAAACTCGAAATAGAAAACAGAAATATGTTAAAAACATTGACATTTGGGCCAAATTCCTCAAGAAAAACGCAGCAAATTTGGTGAAGTGCAGCCCAGAATGTCAGATATAACCCCAACACTTCTTTTTTCTTTTTGGCTTAAAGGCTTTAAATTGGTTCAGACATGTAGGGTTTTTATCAAAAAGTAAATTAATAAACAATCCACATTTACCTTTATAATAAATAATCACATTCATTATAATAATGCAGTATATGTCGTGCTTGTCTGCAGAGTTTTGCGTGAGACATCTTTCTCATTAGCATGTAATGATTCATCTGTATGTCACAGATGTATGTTTCAAACGGGACAGATTTTACAGGTACCACACCTTTACATTCCTTTTAGAAGGAGAGATTGATAAAGTGCTTTAGTTCAGCAGGTTTCTATAGCAGGTTATGTATCATCAATTTCACATGTGCTATGAAATTTACCTTGTGACTCAACATGTGTGTGAAACTACCAGTTCTCATGGAATAGCTGAGAAGCCAGTGCAAATTAGAAAATCTATAAGAAGGAAGATGAATAAAACACAACAGCTTTTTTATTTCTTACCTTCACTGTTTCACCTAGATCTGCATAATAATAATAATAATAATAATAAATAGGCCTTTAAAATAGAATAAATTATTAGAAATATGTCTCTTTTTCAGATCTGTTTAATAATATAGGCCTAGCAAAAGGAAAATAAAGTGTTTTTACAGTATGCAGATGCATATCAAGATCATGCAGGCATCTCTTAGTCTTTCTTTACTTTTTTCTTACTCAAAAGTCAACAAAACATGCATTTGAATAGAAAACGAAATTTTGCAAGGCAACAGTTTCTGCTAGCCATAATTACACTTTTCAATCTTTCAAAATTGGATATCAGAAATCCTACAATGCTCAATTTCTGTTACACGAAGAAATTCACACATGAATGGCAACTTTGACTATGTTCAGGTTCAGCCTGTGATGTAAACTCAGCTATTTAGAGCACTGCAAAGCATTGAAGTTAACTTTAAAGATGGGTTTACTATAAGATGCACCAAAAACCTGCCATATGTATCTCAATTATGTCCTTCTGACTGTTGTCTACAGATCCAGGGGGCCATCGTGGTGTCCTCTCTGCTGCAGATTTTCCTGGGTTTCTCTGGGCTGGTGGGTCTGGTGCTGAAATACATCGGCCCGCTGGCCATCGCTCCCACCATCAACCTCATCGGCCTGTCGCTCTTCATCGAAGCCGGGAAGAAGTCTGGAGGTCACTGGGGGATTGCTGCTCTGTGAGTGGACACGATAGAACTGCTGGTCTATAAAGTATACAGATAGGTGACAAATTAGAGCATGGGTCTCAAACTCGTGGCCCGCTGGCCAATTGCGGCCCTCGTGACGATATTTTGTGGCCCCCACCTTGATGTGAAAGTTTAATGTGAGTTTTATATGAATGGCACTTTACCTTGTTGTGTGTGGAAGGTCCCTTTATTGCTCCAGCTGGAGCTTTGTTTCACTTGTTTCTATGACGACGTTAACAAAAATGAAGGCAGCTGCTACCGGACCATTTATTATCTGCCGAAAGTGGAAGTGGAAATGTTATGTAATGTAATTTTGTGTGGTTTTTTGGTAATTTTGTGGGTTTTTTAAATAATTTTGCGTCTTTTTTTTAATTTTTTATATATATATATATAATTTTGTGTCTTTTTAAAAAAATAATGTTGTGTCTTTTTTTTGTAATTTTTTGTAATTTTTTTTAGTAATTGTGTGTCTTTTTTTAATAATTTAGTGTCCTTTTTTTTGTAATTTTGTGTTTTGTTTTTTTTTTGTAATTTTGTGTATTTTTTTTGGTAATTTGTGTCTTTTTCTAATGATTTTGTGTCTTTTTTGAGTCATTTTGTGTATTTTTTTGTGTCATTTTGTGTCTTTTTTTGTAATTTTGTGTCTTTTTTTTAAAAGTAATTTAGTTTTTTTCTGTTATTTTGTGTCTTTTATTTAGTAATTTTGTGTCTTTTTTGGTCATTTTGATACTGCCTCCAGAGTCCAGGTTATTTGAGTTTGAGACCCCTGAATTAGAGGAAAATTCAACATAAAGAGTCACTTCACTGATGGGATGGACATCATTCCGCCCATAAAACTTCCCCTTACTTGGTGTTTTTATGTCCCCAGCTCATGTCCAAAATCCCCCACACATGTTGAATTGTGCAGAGATCCAGGGACTGTGAGGGCTATAGGCATATGATTCACATCATTTTTATGTTCAATGGGGTTGGGACACGCTCCAGTTTTGCCTTAATATCAAAACCGGCCTGAAAAATGTTCCACCGTCAGGAACACTCAACACCCTGAATGGAAACATCTGTATTTCTCAGATATCTTGTGTCATTTATTAATAATTTATTGGCGTTTTACATTATTTTATTATCTGTTATACATCTGAGCCTTGATGTACATTTCTTATGTAGAAGATGTATCTTCTGTCCATATGCTTTTACATAGCAACTTTAACATTTACAAGTACAATAGAGTAAGATAAGATACATGGAAACACATGGGGACACTAATAACATTACCAGAAACAGCAGTCTAATCTAATTTATGTGCTGCAGAATGTCTGTATTCATTTTTTCCCTCCACTTTCTTTATCAAAGAAGTCATGTCCACAATTTAAATCATCCTAATCTCCACAGCTACTGCTACTGCCACTAACTGCTCCACATTACCCTCCTTTCATTTACCTTTGCTCCTGACCTGTCCAACCCCATAAAATCTGCTTTCATTTACTTCCGCCATCTCCAGATAATGCAGACTAAAGTCATTACATAGAGTGATCCTTGTGGGTTTTAAGAGGTTCAGCACATCCACCTCCTGCTGCCATATATGGATGGTAATCAGTCATATCCTTCTTAGCCCCGGTGTCCTGACACCGACACACTCTCTGTGAAAGATATATAGCAGCTTACAGGCACAGAGACACAAGACATCTTGTGTTTGTAATTCAATACGCCCAACACAGGAAAAATACTTCAGCTCGGCCAGTGTGTCATGAGACACAGTGCATGGGGGGGATGAAGAAGTCCATCTCCAAAACATAATCAATACGATCAGCAAAATATATAAGAGGCAAGGCAGGTTTATTTGTATAGCACCTTTCAACAAGAGGGCAATTCAAAGTGCTTTACACTAAAACATTAAAAGCATTTAAAAGAGACATATATGAAATGACATTCAAATATAAAACTTTAAGACTGAAAACAAGCAGGTACAATATTTAGGACAAAATATTAAAGCACATTCAAATATAAAACTTTAACTTGAAAGCGAGCTGATAAAATATATATATTTTTTAAAATATCAAATTCTCTACTTATGTCACTAAACGAGAGGAGTCCCTTATTCTATTCTCTACTCATATTGCTAAACGAGAGGAGTCCCTTATTCTATTCTCTACTCATATCACTAAACGAGAGGAGTCCCTAATCTATTCTCTACTTATATCACTGAACGAAGGAGTCCCTAATCTATTCTCTACTTATATCACTAAGCGAGAGGAGTCCCTTATTCTCTCCTCTATTTATATCACTAAACGAGAGGAGTCCCTAATCTATTCTCTACTTATATCACTAAACGGGAGGAGTTTCTTATTTTATTCTCTACTTATATCACTAAATGAGAGGAGTCCCTAATCTATTCTCTATTTATATCACTAAACGAGAGGAGTCCTTATTATCTATTCTCTACTTATATCACTAAACGAAAGGAGTCCCTTATTCTATTCTCTATTTATATCACTAAACGAGAGGAGTCCCTAATATATTCTCTACTTATATCACTAAACGAGAGGAGTCCCTTAATCTATTCTCTACTCATATTGCTAAATGAAGTTAAGTTTTTCAATTCAAACCATGTTTTTTCAGTACTTACAGCTACATTTAGGATGTCGAGGCTTCATTCATAAAGATCAACATGTCATTGATTTTATGCCTTTGATTTCATTTACATTTTACAAGATAAGCTGCATGGTATAAATTATGATATAACTGCCATATTTTTTTTATTTGTTATGTACCACGCTGAGGCCACGAGGTCCAATTTTGACAATCATGATCCCGGTTTTGATTACAATCATTGAAAATCTTAAACTAATTACCGATTTGTGTCATCTTTTATATCAAAGTATAAATGATGGAGAGGTTTTAGAGGCCTGCAGCAGAGCTCACGGGACTGGAAGCTCATGATTCTCACAGCTGAGGCAGATCAGCCAGTCGATCACATCACATGCTCCTCTCTCCCATCCTGCATCACATCTCCTGCATCTTCCCACGTCCAGGCCTCCTGACCTCCTGCTGGCCTCTCATACAACATCTCTTCCTTTTTTTTTTGTTACATGCTCAAGCACATATTCATGCTCTACATTTAATTAGATGTTTAGAGTGATTTTACTGCCGCGGTCATAAGTTTAATCTGGATTTGCTGCCATGTAAATGTTTAAATTGGATTTAAGTGACTTGCCCATTATGTGGAACAAAGTGGAGCCGAGAGATGCACAAAGAAACTCGTTCTTTTCTCCACAGTAGAATAAGCCGTCGTCATTGCCAGTTACTTTGTCTGGAAGATTTTTTTAAGTGTTCACCAGGCTGCAGACCTTAAAAATAACACGCTCAGTGACACTCGCGTTGGTCCAGAACAGTGTTTCACGCACAGTGTGCAGTGTTTTCATGCACAGCTTGAAGTGCTCCACTCGCAGCATGACATGCCATTCAAAGGCAAGCAAGTGAGTCTGAAAGTCTTTTTACAATGTTCAAATTGCCACTATCGCTGCACTTGTACTGGAACTCAGCCATAACCCTTTACACAGTGATAATGTTGGCATTCCTGCTGTGTAAAATGACATGTTTTCACATGCTCAGACCACCCCTCACTCTGATCTATGGTAGCATGTCATGCTTAAGCACAATTAAACTAATAGCGGTGAGTGAGGGCCAAGCCCTAGGGGGGAAGCAACTGTGAGTGACACATTTTTTTTTCCTCCTGTCTTCTATTTTCCTACAGCACGGTCTGTCTGATCCTCCTGTTCTCTCAGTATCTCAGCAAGGTCGACGTTCCTATGATCGCCTACAAGGATAAGAAGTGGAAGGTTTTCCAGTACCCGCTCTTCAAGCTCTTCTCTGTGAGTTGACGACATTATCCAGGTCTCATGCTTATCCTCCATCTCGAAAAAACCCCAAAACATTTTAATGTCACCACCTTCAGCGCATGAAACCTGTTGATAATATCCAGGCCTTCCCTCATAACAAAAGATTTAATGTATATTTAATATGCCACAAAATCACCCAGAATCGAGCCAAGACATCCAGCCAAAAGCGTTATGACTTGGATTCTAACTACATGGTTTTAGTATGTAGTTAAACATTTTAAGTAAAATTTTGCTCAAATTTAAACAGCCAGTGGGCAACGTAATCTCTCTATATCCAAAACAAGTGCAATTTTTTTTAGTTCAACTATATAAAATAGTAACTCAATATGTGAGAATATGATGGAAAAGTCCATTTCCAGTAGTTCAAGTCAAACAGCCCCAATCAAGTATTGAGTCATATAGATGGACATACTTTTCAGAGGCCAACATTTCCATATAAAATATACTTTTTTTAAATTGGTCTTTTGTGGGGCGTCCCGGTAGCTCACACTGGTAGAGCGCTTACCATGTAGGCTGAGTCCTTGCTGCGGCGGAGCCATGTTCGAATCCGGCCTGAGCTCCCTTTGCAGCATGTCTTCCCCTCTATAACCCCCTTTCTAACTGTCAATATCAATAAAGCAAAAAATGCCAAAAAAATAATATTAATATTTTTTTGAGACGCTGAATTTTAGGTCTTCATTAAACGTAAGCCATAATCATTATAATTAGAAGAAATTAATAAATTAAGATATGAAATATCTCATTCTGTGTGTAATGGATCTATATAATGTGTTATTTCCACTTTCTGAATTGAATTACTGACATAAATAAACTTTTCTATGATATTCTAATTTATTGAGATGCACCTGGAGATCAAAATTTTAAGTAACATTTTGCTCATATTAAAACATATTAAAAGTTGGCTTGAAAATCTTCCTATATTCAAAACAAGTGCAATTTGTTTTACTTCAACTAAATATGTCTTCTTTTTTGTCACACACATTTGTCTTTTTACAGTGTAAATGGTCTTAACTCTATTCCTCAAGCATCAGTGCAGATATTGCTGCCTTTAATTTTATATCCTATTAGAAGTGAAGTTTATGGGAACTCAAAGTCCACTTGAACAGCAACTTGTTTGAAATAAAATAGGTTTGTCAGAGGTTTGTTTGGCCTCTGAAAGTAGTTAACTGGTACAAGAAAGCATACAGATGTGGAGAAGTCAGTCAGTAGAGCTGACAAGATGCAAATAACAAATTACTTAATGTGTGAATACAGTTTTGCTGAACACAAATAAAAGTTTATAAAAACGTGTGAAGAAATGACAGGACAGACTTTTCTGTCGGGAAGAGGCTCTGTTCTGGGCTTGTGTTTGACTTGAGTAAACACAACTTCAGTCAGTCTTCCGTGTGATGGTTTGAGGCCGCTTTCTAAACCCTTTTAAATATACGATCCTCTGACAACAGTTATTAGCTGTCAGGTAGAGATCGCCTGTGGTCATGCACCAACACAGAGAATGTTTTTTTCTCAACCTGTATTTATCCAAGGATGGGTTTTAGTCAAACCCAGATATTCTTTTAAACATCCGCCCTGCTTCATATTCATGCAGTTACATACCTGAACAAACTGCTGGCCGCTGTCAATCACAATTCAGCGGTTAAATCTGCTGAGAGAGAGATGTACACCTGTGGCAAGTAGGGTTGTCAAGATACTAAAATTTTCAACTCGATACCGATACTCAAGACCCCAAAATTTAACAGAAATATTTTTATTAACAAGAAAAATGCAACATGTAAAAATGAACAGAACCACAGGTTAAATATTCATAATAAAAAACAGTTGTGCATAAAAGGAACTGCAACTATGATAACAAGCTTCAGGTCTGAGGTAGTGCAAAAAATAAATAATTACAATAAACAATAACAATTAGAACAATATTTTGAGGTTGTAGGCTGTGCACAATATTAGGCAAGCTTGATAAAAAAAAAACAACAATAACTTAGGTGTTCCCTCCTTGTCTAGGTATCGATACTTTTGAAAATGAGTATCCGGATACAACGTTTTAGTATCAATACTTTTTGGAGTATCGATACTTTTGACAACCCTAGTGGCAAGAGATCCTTGTATTTCAGACAATACAATGCGGTTAAACCGTTTGCCATCAGCTGACGGACACATTAGTTTCTATTGAACAACGGCCAAAAAGAAGTGGTGGCAGCAGCCTGAAGGGAGGGTGGCCATAAATTTGGATGATGAACAGAATGCTGTGATTCGATATTGTACATCCTAATGACTTTTAATTACATGCAGAGTCAATAAATTAAGGTTTGGTGACAATGACACAAACAAAAAAAATGAATGCAGAAGCTCCTCCAAAAAAAAAACAGCAGCCTCTGAGTCAGTTTGTCTTCAGGGTTGGAATGCTCTATGTCAGGCCGAATGACTCACCGCTTATGAAAGCCTAAAAAAAAAAAAAAAAGAAATGAAAGAGTCTTGATCTTACAGTAAACAAAGTTGTGTTTTTAAAGTGACTCATCAGTGTGTTTCATCAAATGAAGCCATTACAAGCATAAGCCTGGTGTTTGTTCAGCATGGAGGAACAAAGCCTAGAGAAGAGCCCCTCTTCTGTATGGGCTTATCCAGTAGGATACACAGTGCCTTGCCAAGTTCAATCCATCATTAAGTGGCCATATTATCTGTGACATGCTGAAGAGGCCACGGTGGCATCAAAGAATAAATCAAGGAGAAAGATAAATATTTTTCTGCCTTGTTTTTCTGCCCTCAAGCTACTGTTTGACTCTCCTGAAGAAAGAGCCCTTCATACGACAAAAGCATTCCTGGGTACAGCTCAGCCCCCCTGTAATCCCTCTACAAATCCATTTAGAAGTGCACACCAATCCTCAAGGGTTACGTTCACAATGCAGGCAGATGTGGCCCAAATCCAAATTTTTTATTTATTTATTCTTTTGCTCATTTTGGACTCGGGTCAACTTTTTTTGTGAACAGCACAAATCACATGGAATCTGACCTTTTCGAATCAGACCTGGGCCTCTTTATTAATTAATTAATTTCTCTATTAGGCCATGTTCACACTGCAGGCCTGATAAGTGATAAGTAAGCAGTGTTGCCAACTCCTTAGTAAGGAAAGTAGCTATTGGCTGTCCTAAATGTCTAGAAGTCGCTAAATGACGTCATCACCTAATTTGCATCATTTACCATGTGCACGTACTTGTAATGGACGCTGTAGGAGAGAGGAATAACGTGGGACAGACAAAAAGTGAATAAAAAAAAAAAGCCTTGGGCCGCTTGTGAATGCTTTGGGATTAGGGAGGGGCCGCTGGCAGCGGCTAATTAACACGAGTAAGAACAAGTCTCCAATAACACCAGCAAAAGTCGCTAGAATGTCGCTAGTCGCTTTTTTAAAAAAAGTCTGGGGGGTTCTGAAAAGCCACAAAATCTAGTGACAAAGTCGCTAAGTTGCCAACACTGTAAGTAAGTAAAAGTATTCACTGCTCCATGAAGATGCATGCACGCTCAAATTGAACATGATAAACAGTACAACAGCCCATAACCCAACATTAAGCATAGTTATTGAAACATCTTCGTACTGTTCAAATAATGCTCCAGAAGGGTCCTACTCAACAGCTGTGGTTGCATTTAGATGAGGACCTATTCATTGGTTTAATACATAACTTGCAGGACATGTTGGTTATAGTGCTCAAAGTTTATATTTGGACTTAAAACCTGCAGACTCCCTCATCAGGCCTATTTTTACTATTGTTTCATATTGTTTGAACCTCAGATTTAAATGTACTGAGACACTCTGTATCTGCATCCATCTTCCAGGCTCTGTTCGGGATGTGTGGCGGCTGGTTGGTCTGCTTCTTACTGACCATCTTCGACGTCTTTCCTTCAAAGTCCGATGAGTATGGCTACTCAGCCAGAACCGACATCAGCCTAGATGCTGTGGCAAATTCCCCTTGGTTCCATGTACCTTACCCAGGTAAGTGCATAAATATTCAACTTTAACAAATATACTTTTAATCCTGGACACCTGATTGTTTAAAGCCAGGGACATTTAAACTCACAGATTAGGGTTGCACCAATAGATGGTCTGGACATCGGCATCAGCCAATTATCAACTTGTTGGCTTCCATCAGCTGTCTTTAGGTGATAGAGCATGGGTCTCAAACTCGCCCCTCGTGACGATATTTTGTGGCCCCCACCTTGATATGAAAATTTATATGAGTTTTATATGAATGGCACTTTACCGTGTTGTGTGTGGAAGGTCCCTTTAATTACTTTTTTTTGATAATTTTGTGACTTTTTTTGGTAATTTTGTCTTTTTTAAATAATTTTTTGTCTTTTTTGGTAATTCTGTGTCTTTTTTTTTGGTAATTTTGTGTCTTTTTTTGTAATTTTGTGTCTTTTTTAAATACTTTTGTGTCTTTTTGGGTAATTTTGTGTCTTTTTTAAATACTTTCGTGTCTTTTTTTGGTGATTCTGTGTCTTTTTTTTGGTCATTTTGTGTCTTTTTTAAGTAATTTAGGTTTTTTTCTGTCATTTTGTGTCTTTTTTTTAGTAGTTTTGTGTCTTTTTGGTCATTTTGATACTGCCTCCAGCGGCCCCCAGGTAATTTGAGTTTGAGACTCCTGTGATAGAGGAAAGAACATTTTAAACTAGGTGATGGTGACCCCGTTTCTAAATCAGCCCCATGCATCTTTTCTGTATAATATGTCTTGTAAAATAGAGTTTTCATATCATGCTGACACAGATAGATAACGATAAATGGCTGTGGTTCAGTTGGTAGAGCGGTCACCCACAGATTGGATGGTTGGTGGTTTGTTCCCTGACCGTGGCAGCCTACATGTCGAAGTATCCTTGAGCAAGATACTGAACCCCAAATTGCTCCTGATGCTGCGTTCATTGATGTATGAATGAATTCCCAATGGTGGCAGGTGGCACCGTTTAGGGTAGCCTCTGCCACCAGTATGAATGTGAGTATGAATGGGTGAATGAGCGCAGTCTGTAGTGTAAAGTGCTTTGAGTGGTTGCAAAACAACTACAAAAGCGATATCTAAGTGCAGGTCCATTTACCATTTATATCAATCGATCCATCGGTTTTGCTCTAGCGAAGATGGTGCGTTCACTCCAAGGTGCAAGCAGCAGGTGCCGTTTGTAAATCATCAGAAATAATTTTTGAAAGACATTCCAACAGTTGTATAATTTTATTATAATAATAGCACATGTTCCAAATGTTCCACAGAGGAATCCTGCAGGAGTTGTTGCCAGTTCAAGTTTAAGTCAAAGCCAACTGGCTGCCATGAGGCTTCTTGTTCCAACCCCCAGTGGGCTTTAATCTGTCATTTAATAGATCTTTAAAGGTTATAGTCACTGTTATTTTGTTTGGCACTTCAGCTGCTAAAATCTACCTTAAGTCCTTTGTTTCATAACATCAAACTAGATGTTATGAAACAAAGATTAGATTCGATTAGATTAGATTAGATTCTGTGCTGACATGCACCAACTTGTTCTGGATAAATGTTGGGTTGCCTATTTGTGGTTGAACATGGACAAAATAGTCCTTTAAAACAGTATATTAAATTAAGATTCCCTTATTAGTCCCACCACGGGGAAATTCAACTTCTGCATATAACCCATCCTTTTTTACACACCAGTGAACACACCATGCTTAGGAGCAGTGGGTAGCACAATTCGGCGCCCAGTGGGGGGTTAGGTGTCTTGCTCAAGAGTACTTCAGTCATGGGATTCTAACCGGCAACCCTCCAGTTACAAGCACAAATCTTTCACCTTTAGACCACAGACTGCCTTGAGTGCTTCATGATATGGGGAAAATGTGGTAACATAGTTGAAGATCCCAAGAACAATATTGTGATAAATAGACAAATTGAAGTAGAAATTAAAGTAACATTCTTTTATTGAACTCAAGACAGAAGGCACCAATAAAAAAAACAATGGAAGCAACATTCACAAGTGCTGATTTCTACTTTAACTCTCTTTCAACCAACTCAAAGTTTTCACAGTCTTTGCATGTGTTTTTCCCACAAATTGACATCTCGGTGAGGATAAGCAAAAATAGTTTGCAGCTCTATTGTATATTAATTTTTACATTCATTTGTCTACCTCAGTGCTGCAAATAGTTCTGCAGGCGTTAACAAACGGCAATAACAAACAATCTGTTGGTTATTGCTGTAAGTGTCCTAACTGTCAACAGTCATTTCAAACTGCCGAGTACTAAGGATTCTACAGTTTATCTCATTTGTCTGCCAGCCTTTCTTTAATTTCATATTTGACATACATCCAAACCAAATAATACAGAGGGAGAATCTGCAGCTTGCGCAACTGCTCTTTAATGATCAGCCAAAAATGTCACTTCTTCTATGAGTGAATAAAACATTCCTCCGTAATTGTTTTCTCCTAATAATATTGTGTCTGACATGATACAATGATGGAGGATCTATTAAATGACACATTAAAGCCCACTGGGTGTTGGAACAAGAAGCCTCATGGCAGCCAGTTGGCTTTGACTTAAAGTTGAACTGGCAACAACTTGTGCCGGATTTCTCTGTGGAACATTTAGTTTCAAGGAATATGTGCTATCATTATAATAAAATTATACAACTGTTGGAATGACGTTCAAAAAATCTTTTTGATGATTTGCAAACGGCACCTGCTGCTTGCAGATGGTGCATTCACTCTTACCTCAGAAGTGATAAAAAAAATATCACAGCATGCGCATCCCTTTGAACAAACAGTAAAATTTTAGTTTTGGCTGGATATTGTTTCATTCAGGGCGCATAAACTGGTAGCAATTAAGGATATTTACAACAACAGGAAAATCAAACCCAATCGAGCATGTAACATGCTGATTTCAATATTGATCCTAACATAAAACCAATGTATTTTTTATTCATGCGTGTCTGGGTGCGATTTGTGCGTGCATGTTTTTGCATGCCTCTGCAATGTGCTGATTTTAAGCCATTAATCTGAAAAATCTGAGCATCTGATCGTCAACCCAAGATGTTGGCATATGTGCTTTAAAGGTTATGAAACACTGTTATTTTGTTTGGCACTGCAACTGCTAAGATCTACCATAAGAATAACTAGTGCTTTGTTTCATAACATCAAACTCTCTCAAATAAACTTTGATGAGAATCGTATTATATATTCAAAGAGAAATTTGATTCTGTGGTAACATGCTCAAAATAATTAACCTGAAAAAAAAAAATGTCACTAACAGAATACACACACATTCAACGCATCCCAGATATAATACTAGGACAATTTAGAAAATACATTTAACAGCCGACCACAGCAATTTACACAGCATTCACAGCAAACTGCTTAGGGATTTAAAAAAAGACAAGCCAGCTGATTTTCAAGGACTTACCAATACATGTCCACATGGGTGGGATGGGGTTTGCATTTGAGTATTTAAGATTGTAATTATAGTTGGTACAACAGAGCTAAATATGATTATTTTTTATGAAAGAACCTGCAGGAGATAGTTATGAAAGGAGTCTGCTTTAGAAGCCCAGAGTCCAACTGATACAACTAGGTAAGAGTTTTTAAAATGCTTCTATTTTCACCTTTTTATGTGCATTTTAATTTGTACATTGAAAACCGTGAAGAAAAACGAAAGTTTCAGCATTGAAATGTAATGCCTTTTAAGTTTTTACTCTTGGCTGAGGTGGAAAGGTAATTATAATCTTCAGATTACACCCAAATCCTTCAATTCCTGCTTCTGCCTCTGCCTCTTTTACCATAGATAAAGCTCTCATGTCCTGTTACATAGAAGTTGGACCTCTTTTATGCTCCTTTTACGTATGAAAACTAAATCTGTAACAGTTACAGCCAAACTTCCATTTTTCCTTTATGTTGGTGTGAATCTTAAGTAATCTGTCCACTAGAGGGCAGCACGGCTGAGGCTCAAACGTTTCAAACAAGAACCAACATAGCAGTGGTGGAGGAGGTTGTCATTATGTGGCTCCTGTGAGGCAAATAAATACATTTCGACATGTGGATGACAAGAGTTTTTTCTCTGATATCTCCTCCAAGTTCTGCCATTTCCAAACTTTATTCGTTGTGTCCTGTAGTTATGTCTCGCTTTAACTATTTGCCGGTGGAACTGCTCTGTTTTTGTCCGTGTCCTCTCAGGAAAACAGTGCAGAAATGTGGACTACAGAAGGCTCCATCAATATCTGTATGAAATATTCAGCATAAAAGAGCCCTTACAGTCCTTTATGGCAGTGGTTCCCAACCTTTTTCTTGAGGGACCCACATTTTTATCATTGTAAACTTTGGCGACTCCCTCACTATCTTATCGGACAGTGGTACAGTTTTAAATTTGTTAGCCACCTGCGGTCCACATAGTATCTCAGCCATTTTAATGCAAGCAGGTTTAATGGGGTGGCTGTGGCTCAGTTGGTAGAGTGTGTTGTCTTCTGATTGGAAGGTTGGTGGTTCGATCCCCGACCATGGCAGCCTACAACCCCAAATTGCTCCTGATGCTGCGTTCATCGGTGTGTGAATGAGTTCCCAGTGGTGGCAGGTAGCCTCAGCCACCAGTGAATGTGTGTGTGAATGGGTGAATGAGCGTAGTGTAAAGCGCTTTGGATAAAAGCGTGATATGAGTATATAAGTGCACCCCATTTGCCATCAGTATTACCCCAATGTTGTGTGGCTTTTTGGCTTGCGCAATAAGGAGAGAGTACTCAAAAGAGCCTTTGACTGCTTCTGGTCGCTTCCAGGTTCATTAAAACTGTCCATAATGTTTTGGGGCCTGTTTGTGACAACAAGTTCTGTTTTTCTGAGGAAAAACTCTTTGGGTTTACCCACCGTCTCGGGATACTTAGTTGTCCGGTGTCGCTTCAGCTTGCAGGGTTTCAAACTTTCATTTGCCAGTTTCTCACTAAAAAAGATGCATTCGGCTCTAATTTTGTCCATTGCTTCTATGAAGCCGAACTCAATATAACTTTCATGGTACCCTCTCTTTTTCTTTTTGAGATATTCAGCATTCTTGCCTCCTTGACGCTTCACCATTTTTCCGTTAGCTCTCTGTTTCTGTTGCTAGGTGAGGTTACCGCTAGGTGAGGTTACCGCTAGGTGAGGTTACCTCTGTATACTTCAGGAGGGATGTTACACATGTCCTTATTCTCGCGATATAGTCTATATTTCTAAACTTTTCTATAGTGATTTTTTATTTAAATAAATGAATAAACGTTTAATGTAGCCCTTATTTAGTTGTTTTTTGTCACACTAATGGATTTAATGCTGACTCATCTATATTTAACACATTAGATTTATGACGTCCCTTAAATCAAGAGGGCTTCACGACCCCCGTGGGGTCGGGCCCCCCCTGTTGGGAATCACTGCTTTATGGAACTAAAACTAAAATGACTACAAGTTTAAATGAACAAAACATCCCAGAATCATTGTACTAGCTGCATGTTGGCTCCATCTTTAGTGGAAAGCAACAATTCAATGCCTTGATGTATCTTGTATTAATGCTCAATAAATTACATAATCATGTCTTTTCTTAAATAAATGTACCGTAGGGGGTTCATGACCCTAACACACATGCCCAAGACAACTAGCAGGAAGATCAAAATGTCTCCATGCTGAGAGTCATATGGTCTTACCGCCTTGATATCAAAAAGATCTTCAATGCATTTTTAATCCGATGCTTTTGCACATAATTGGAAGGAAAAGAAGAAAGCCTTATTTTAGTAACAACTAGACCAGCAGAACCAGCATTCCCATTTATTAAACAGACTGAGGACAGTTGACATGAGTTCATTTAAACCTTTGATGCTTTGTACCATGAAGTCCTTCAGTGGTTTAGGAGGAATTTTTACATCCTCGTATTATTGCTGTGTGTTCGCCATTATTATTCAAAACTAAATGGGAAACATTAACTTAATCTGTTATCCACAGCTGAAACAAACCTCTAAAATTATTAAAATTGCTCGAAATTTAGTCTTAAAGTGTAGAGCTGTGTGTCTCTAGCTCTACGTATGGAAACTCCAGGGTTCATACGGGTGCTTGAAATCCTTGAAAATGCTTGAATTTTAATGTTTAATTTCAAGGTTTGAAAAGTGCTTGGATTTTGGATTAAGTGCTTGTAAATGCTTGAAATTCTTACTGTATTTCTCTTGCAATCTGGCTATAGATAACCGCATTTTAAAAAAATATATAAACTGAATAGCCTATAATCTGAAATGAAGACCGCTCCGCCTGCATCTTCTTGTTTCTGAGATGTTTCTTGTTGCTCTCCCCTGTATCTTCTTACTGAAGGCAGTTTTTCTAATTCCTAGTGGATGTGAGGGTCCTGAAGTAGCCTATCTGTGGGTCTTTCCTCCTAGTTTGGGTCGTGTATAGTTCCACCAGCTGCCGGTTGATGATTTTTGTGAGCTTACTTTTGCTCCTAGCCCCTAGATTCCCATACCAGTATGTTTTATGAGAATAGCAAACTACTTTTACTTGTTAAAAGTGTAATACCATTGCTGGTGGTACTGTTAAGTGACATTACCCCTTTTAGTATCGAAGTACTCATCTAAAACATGCCATTTACAACCGTTGAAAGGTCCTGGAAAAGCTTGAAAATGGACCTTGAAAGTGCTTGAATTTGACCACTGAAAAAGTGTACGAACCCTGAAACTAAAGAGTGCCTGCTCTCTTCATAGGTCAGTGGGGTGTCCCCACAGTGAGCGTGTCTTCAGTCTTGGGTATGATGGCGGGCGTCTTGGCCTCCACCATGGAATCAATCGGCGACTACTACGCTTGTGCTCGGTTGTCCGGCGCCCCTCCTCCACCCACTCACGCCATCAACAGAGGCATCGCAGTGGAGGGGATCGGCTGCATCCTGGCTGCACTGTGGGGAACTGGAAACGGCACCACCTCCTACAGCCAGAACATCGCTGCTCTGGGCATTACAAAGGTATTTCTCATTACATTCTCCTCATGTGTTTCTTTGGACTCATTTTTAGCTTCATTCATGTTCCAGCCAACCACATAAATGTCACATTCACTCTCCTTGTAGCTCAGTTTTTGTCTCAACCGACCTCCAGAGAACATATCTGGCTTTTTTGCACCGTTGGCGAAAAAATCTTTTCCACTGCTGGGTGATTCTCATGAAGCCAGTCTAAGTTCTGTCTGTGAAGATTATAAGGACATACTTTATTAAACTAAATATATTTCACTTTTATATGAATGAACAATATAACCAAAATGAGGCACAATGCATTGTTTTGTGTTAAAATAATATTTTCTATATTTTTAAACATATTTTTGATTCACAGTGTCATTACTGTAATGCGTCCAGATAAAAATCCCATGGTTTCCCCACACTTAAACTACGTCACTTAAACTAAAATATTAGGGGGGTAATATTTTGAGAAAAATTTTTACAAGATTAAAGTGGCAAATCTACGAGAAAAAAATGCGCAGACTTATATTTGATGTATATCATATTTTTTCTCCACTTTTTTCTCATAAATCTGTGACTTTTTTCGCACAGGTTTGCCACTTTAAATCTCTTAAATCTGCGATTTTTTTCTTGTAGATTTGCCACTTTAATCTAGTAAATTTGCAACTTTTTTCTCGAAATATTACCTCCCCCCTCCTCCCCACAGAAATCCATGTGGTTCTACGACCAAACAGAGACATGGGGACCCCATTTTGATATCCACTGAAGTTACCAAATATAGTTCTTCGCTCAATAAAGGGTTAACGGGGCCCATGACCCATACAATATGTGGTTGTCTGGTGTAATCATAAGTGTTTCAATAGACAAGATAATCTGGTGGTGTCCACCTCTCAAGTTAAACCTGATGGGGTTGACGCTTTAGTGGCCGACAACTCGACAAGGTATGCACGGCAAGGACGCATAGTTCCTCGAGGTGTTAATCCACCCGCATACCCATGATGAAAACACATGAGAACAATAATATAAATGCTCTGTAAATCCAAAACTGACTTAAAAGATGCTCAAATCTATCTGTAAAGCTGAAAAACTGGTGTGAATTGTAGGGATAAGCGTATAGAGAATTATCACCTTTCACATTACTCGCAGCCATTATACAATAAAAAAAAAAAAAAACATTAACTGAGCTTTAACATCACTTTGTGTAGGACCATGTGCTATCAGAATTATTCCAAAGCTATTGTAACAAACACCAGCTATAAGCCTCTTCTTCACATCCATCAAAGCCTAATACTGCCCATGTCAAGTTCTGCTTTTAGTTATTTTAAGAGGAGAAAAAATGTACTGTATCCTGACAGTCCAATGCTTGTCACTTCTTGCAGAGCGTTGTGAGGGTTAATTGCCCCATGGCAGTTCCCCTCTGCTGTCTCTAGTTCCGGTACGTTATAATGAAAGCTCAAGTGGACTTTAGTGAGATCAGCCCGTCAGTCTGCGCTGTCATCTCTTAGAAGTTTCTGCACTTTGCAAGATGGAACGTCAAGTCGAAACTCATTCTAAGTGAATAATTATACAGGTTTAAATGTTAGGTAAGTGGTTTATATAGTAGGTATAATTTGCTATAAGTCTTAAAAATAAATAATTGGCCCTCAAACAAGGCATGTTGGAGGGCAGGCGGTGTCACAAAAAGGTGATTCTCATGAACATGGTGCAGCTCATAGCTAAAATCCAAGAGCATTGAATACATATTTTATTTGACCCTTTATAACATATACAATCTAAAGTCACTGTTTAGTATGAATTTATATTCTATTTAAAATATAATATATAGATTTTTTTTCAGTTTTTTTTCTTTGGCAAGCACTTAAATATGCTCAGGAATAGCTGGCATCACCAACATGTATTTTATCAAAATATACACATAATTTAATGCAAACAATTCTATCATTAGCGTAACATTTAACCATTTTTTCTCATCAATTTTCATTCAGATTTTGTTCTTTATACATTGTTAAAAACCATTATGTTTGATTATATTCTGTTAAATTATACATTTAAAAAAAAAAGTATATTTATTTTGAATTTGTGAATCAAAAATATGTTAAAAAATATCGAAAATTTTATTTTAACACAAAAAACAATGAATTTTGCCTCATTATGGCTATATTGTTCCTTCATATAAAAGTGAAATATATTTAGTTTAATAAAGTATGTCCTTAAAATCTTCACTAACAGAACTTAGACTGGCTTCATTAGAATCACCCAAGAGCGTCCCCGTGTCAGCGTGGGTTCTCTCCGGGTGCTGAAACATGCACTTAGGTTTCATTGGTGACTCTAAATTGCCCGTAAGAGTGTATGAGAGCGTGAATGGTTGTCTCTCTCTATGTGTCAGCCCTGTGATAGTCTGGAGACCTGTCCCAATGTCAGCTGGGACCGGCTCCAGCCCCCCGGGAACGGAGAGGGGATATTAGGTGAAAAATAATTAACAAATGTTTGAGGGCGGGCAGGGTCACAACAGGGTCGCCGGTTCGACTCCGGCATGTGGCTCTTCTGTGTGGAGTTTGCATGTTCTCCCCGTGTCAGCGTGGGTTCTCTCCGGGTGCCCCGGCTTCTTCCCACAGTCCAAAAACATGCAGTTTAGGCTTAATTGGTGGCTGTAAATTATAGGAGTGTGAATGGTTGTCTGTCTGTGTGTGTCAGCCCTGTGATAGTCTGGAGACATGTCCAGGGTGGACCCCGCCTCTCGCCCTATGTCAGCTGGGATCGGCTCCAGCCCCCCGCGACCCCAGTCCCGATTGACGGTTAATGAATGAATGTTTCTAGAGCTCACTCATGAGACAAACTGTGTTATGTATTCCTTCTGTACATCATCCACACAGTTATAAATCACTGTGATGTAAGGGTGTGCCATATCGTTTCTTTCATGATAATACCGGTATATTTTTTATATGATTAAATGGGGTTGTCACGATACTGAAATTTTCAACTCAATACCGATACTCAGGAAAATATTTGATACTTGAATACCATTTTCGATACCACAAGGATAAAGACACAAAATGACTAAAAAAAGACACAAAAAGACTAAAAAAAAGACACAAAATGACTAAAAAAAAGACACAAAATGACCAAAAAAAACCCCACAGAAGACACAAAATGAAAAAAAAAAAAGACACAAAATGACCAAAAAAGACACAAAAAGGATTCAAAAATTGACAAAATAGCCCACGACTCCATAGAGTTAAGGCATTACTACTACTATAGTGGTCTGAAATGGACCATTTTGCACAAGTAATAGTTTAGTATATTTTGATGCTAATACTAATACTTTTACAAAAGGATAAAAACGAAGACCCCAAAATTTAACAGAAATATTTTTATTAAAAAGAAAAATGCAACATTTAAAAATTAACAGAGCCACAGGTTAAATATTTATAATAAAAAACAAAAACGAAGAAAAGCGAAAAGAAACTGCAACTATGATAACAAGCTTCAGGTCTGAGGTAGTGCAAAAAATAAATAAATACAATAAACAATAACAATTAGAACAATATTTTGAGGTTGTATGCTGTGCACAATATTAGGCAAGCTTGATAAAAAAATAACAATAACTTAACTTAAGTGTTCATTCCTTGGCTAGGTATCGATACTTTTGAAGATGAGTATCATATCCGGATACAACGTTTTAGTATCAATACTTTTTTGAGTATCGATACTTTTGACAACTCTACAAAAAATGCATATCCCTATATTGGCGACATTCCTACTTCTTAATATAGTGACGTGAAATCATTCAGAACTTACTGAAGTTAAAGTACAAAAGCACCAGCAACAAATTGCACTTAAAGTAACAAGGGTAAAAGTACTAGTTATGCAGAATGACCCAACTTAGATTGTTTTATATTCTATATTTATTGTTGGATAATTATTTTTCATGCATTTATGTAAGCATAATTTTTACCGTCATCAAAGGCTTTTTTTTTCTTATTCACTTTTTATTGAGGAATTTTTAACATTTTATACAGAACAAAGAACAGGAACAGTTGGGGTGGGAGGTACCTATACCACACAGCATCATCATTTTCACTTAGCATCATCATTTGCAGCAGTCGTCGTTAGTTAAACGTTAGTTAAAAGACAGCTTTATATAAAGTCAGATCTTATAGGCTTGACATAATTTGTCCATTTTGGCCAAGTTTTGTAAAATAAGTCCATTTGCAATTTTAGTTGAAAAGTCACTTTTTCCATTTTGTAGATTTCTTGTATAATGTTAATCCAGTCCTCATTTCTTGGTTGCTCAGGCTTGAGCCATCAAAGGCTTATTTTAACTACTTAATATACTTTTGAGGTTTAATTTATAAAAATGTCTTAAATCTTGATGTGAAAAGTAACTAAAGCTGTCAGCTAACTGTAGAGGAGTAGAAGTGTAAAGTTGCATAAATGGAAATACTTAAGTTGAGTACAATACTTGAGTTAATGTACTTAGTTACATTCCACCACTGACTTTTTCAGTATTATTATTTTTTTAATTATTTTCTGAAACTTTCATTTTGCACTGAAGAGTCGAGAGTGATTTTTTTGTATTTGGCAGCTTTTGAAATTTAGATTTACGGTTGATTTTTATTCATACAAACTCAAATAATTCAAATATACATTTGTCATAATGTCAAAATGTCGTTATTGCAAAAATGCCCTGAAATAGTGTGATATAGGGCCATATCTTTTAGGACTGAATGACTTGCGGAATTCATAAATAATGTTGATGCATGGTGAATTCATGTGTGTCTAGGTCTTATGGCAGTGAATTTATATTGATGGTGCAGATTCCACATACAGTTGAAACCAGAAGTTTACATACACTATATAAAAAGACACATATGCTTTTTTTCTCACTGTCTGACATGAAATCAGACAATCACTTTTCCTGTTTTAGGTCCGTTAGGATTACCAAAATTATTCCTATTTGCTAAATGCCAAAATAATGAGAGAAGGATTTTTTTAGACAATTTTTTTATTACTTTCTTCAAAGTCAGAAGTTTACATACACTAACATTATTATGCCTTGAAACAATTTGGGAAAGCCCAGATGATGCTGTCATGTCTGTGGAAGCTTCTGAAAAGAAACATAAAAAAGACAGATTACAGTTTTGTCAGACCAAAAATTAAGGTCTTTGTCCCTGTGTGCATTTGCAAACTGTAATCTGTAATTTTTATGTTTCTTTTGGAGTAATGGCTTCTTCCTGGCAGAGTGGCCATTCAGCCCATGTTGGTACAGTACTCGTTTCACTCTGGATAATGACACACTCTTACCAGCTTCAGCCAGCATCTTCACAAGGTCTTTTGCTTTTGTTCTTGGGTTGATGTGCACATTTTGGACCAAAGCATGTTCATCTCTGGGACACAGAACCCGTCTCCTTCCTGAGCGCTATAATGGCTGGACATTCCCATGGTGTTTATACTTGGGTATAATTATTTGAACAGATGAATGTGGAACCTTCAGGCATCTGGAAATTGCACCCAAGGATGAACCAGACTTGTGCAAGTCCACAATTATCTTCCTGATATTTTGGTTGATTTCTTTTGACTTTCCCATGATGTTACACAAAGAAGCAGTGTGTTTCAGGTGTGCCTTAAAATACATCCACAGGTGTGTCTCCAATTAACTCAAATGTTGTCAATAAACCTATCAGAAGCTTCCAAAGACATGACAGCATCATCTGGGCTTTCCCAAATTGTTTCAAGGCATAATAATGTTAGTGTATGTAAACTTCTGACTTTGAAGAAAGTAATAAAAAATTGTCTAAAAAAATCCTTCTCTCATTATTTTGGCATTTAGCAAATAGAAATAATTTTGGTAATCCTAACGGACCTAAAACAGGAAAAGTGATTGTCTGATTTCATGTCAGACAGTGAGAAAAAAAGCATACGTGTCTTTTTATATAGTGTATGTAAACTTCTGGTTTCAACTGTATAATGCATCATCTGTGGGCATCATCCAGGCATTTTATAGCTCTAGGAATAGAGCATGACGGTAATCAGAGTTATGATGTTTCCATTAAAATGAAAGCTGATACCAGTGACATGTGAAGTGCATTTATGTTTAAGTTCTGCCCTTAAGTAAACTTTTGAGGTATCTGAGTTTACAAATTATATGCTACTTTATAGTTCTACTCGAATACTTTAATATTTTACTTGCTTATTTGACAACATTATTTTTTTTGCAGATGATAACTAACAAATTAATAATGCTGTTTTTATTATGTATTGGGTTATTTTTAGCTCATTTCAAATGACTTAATAAAAACAGAATGCATCATTATGTCACAAAAGACAAATAATCACATTATGTTTTATTTAGACTTTTGACAATGAGGTTGTAGATAAAAAAGACAGCTCCACCTTTACCAGATGCACCTTTCTTAATGCTTCCACATTAACCCTCTGGAGTCTCCAAAAGCTCCAAATCCAGACTTGTTGACTCCATCCAGACTAGAAAACAAAGCAGCGTGGAGCCCTACTGTAAATTTACCTCTAAAGTTCTGGCTGTAAACTCCATTAGGCCAGTTTCAGTTTGATGATGATATACCAAGTAAAACTGGAGACAAGCTCAAATATATTTTGTATAAAATTTTAGAACTGGATGTAACCCTCTTATATGTTATATTTGCAACCTTTGTTTACATTTGCAACATTTAAATTTTGTTATTGAGCATGATAGTGTTTTGAAAGTAAAAGAAGATTAAAAAAATCACATTTTATGTTGGACTAAAGGACTAAAACAGACACAAAATAACCAAAAAAGACCAAAAAAATGACCAAAAAAAGACACAAAATGACTAAAAAAGACACAAAAAGACACAAAATGAGAAGACCGAATGACCAAAAAAACCCCACAGAAGACACAAAATGACAAACAAGACACAAAAAGAGCCTCGTGTCATCATTAAATTAATACCATTAGGCCAAGAAACATATTCGTTAGCTCGAAAACTGCCATCTGGGGCATCAGCTTTCATCCTTGCCTGGAGTAAGTCTTTCCCTTGGAGGATCTGCAGGTCTTCGTTCCTACTCTTCTTAATAAGCCGCGGGGGCTGCCGGCGGCCTCTCACTCATCCCAAAGCACTCACAAGCGGCACAGTCCTCTGCAGGAGTCTCTCCCATCTGCAGTCAGAGCCGGAGGGGATGTTAACCCCCTAGCATCCAGTCTGCAAATCGCGCATGATTCCAGCATAATAGAGAAACGTGCCTACTTGTCTCTATCAGTCCTGTCCCCACATCATCTCTCCGTGTGCGTCTGTGTGTGTGCAGAAGCCGAACTCAATACTGTCGACCTGTCCGGGCCTTCAGATCCAAACACACTGTTGCATTATGCTGTTCGTTAGCTGCTAGCTAACAATTAAAGTTGTTTTAATTTGTTTTCACAAACACTGCTTAACACATGCAGCTTTCAAAATAAGAGGAGAGTGAGTTAACAGAATCTACCACAGAGAGACTCTATTTTGGCCAAGTTTTTTATTTTTTATCTTTCAGCACTACTTCAGAGAGCACCGAGTAGTCAGAGCACTTAACTTATCATTTAAAAACATATTGGTTTTATCATTGAACAATTAATTACATTAAGTTAATTATATTAAAAGTAGCTCACATTTGTGCTGTGTGGACATTTCAATTAATTTTGTAGCTGTAAACTTAAAAAAATAAAATGCTGTTCATGTTATATGTACCTCTTTTTGTCTCAGTTAAAATAAATGTCAGCTGCTTGACTGACTGACACATACTGATGTGCATTGTTTATGGGAACGACATTCATGGTTTATTATCTCCAGAACTGTATGATTCAACTTGTTTGTTTGTTGAGGAAAGGAAATTGCAATTATTGATTATATCGAAGCGCAAAACTTGTAGAATCAAAATGATCAAGAATCATGATACAAATCAAATCGGCACCTTAGAATTGTGATATAATCCAATCGTGACCAAAGCATATGGTCCCACCCCTATAAGTTAGTCTGTTGTCCATCTGTTTCTTCGTGTTCTTTTTTTTAACTGCACTGATCTGGAGTAGCTCTCCTAATTTCGTTTTTGATGCTATAATACAATGACAATAAAACCCCACAATAAAAAGTATTATTGGGTTCACTTGTCAGTTGCTTTTTGTTGTTTTCTTTCCTCTGTGAATGATGGCCAGTGTAACATTATTGTCCTCCTCTTTTGGTCTTTTAACCCATAAGAACCCATGGTGACACGGGTGCAACACTTTAAATGTTCTATAATCTGCCATATTCAGCTTTATGCTTCACCTTAACTCATTAAATCCCTAAGCAAGACTGTGTGACTGTTTGACTGTGACAAGAAGGGACTTCTCCAAAATGTGGCTGTGACTGGAAACAGAAATGTGAAAAAGTAGCTAATTTCACAAAAACCTGTATTGACCATATTTCCTGAACAAATTAATATAAAACAAGTAACAAAAATATCGCTGTGACGTCTACGTCACATCAGGCTTTAAACCTAAAAATAGTAAACCCAATGTGACGTATTTATCACAATAACAAAAATGGTAATAAGCCACTCAATTATTTTCAATGTTTATTTATTTTAATTATTTTAAATTAATATATGCTCCGCTGTTCAATTTAAAGTATATTTGACCAAATATAAACACAAAACAATCCTATCCTATCCTGTCACAAGTTTGATATATGTTGTGGAGATGCAAAGAAAAAGGCAAATTTGTGTTTTGTAAGTAGAAAAGGTGTGCAGTTTATTTATTTTAAAATAAGAAATATGAAATGCTCAAACTATTAAACATTCAAAGATTTTGAGGATTTTAACCCTTTAAATGCCAGTTTGATTGCATGATGCCACTGATGTTTTATATGAAAAAAAACACAAAAATGTAGTTATTTTTCATATAATACATTTTTTTTGGCCGGGTCACTGGTTTTTATCACAGCCTTGGATATGTCAAAGATTAAGAACAAAATTAATTTTGATACATTTTTAGTTTTTGTGTAGTGTCAGATTTAAAATGTAATACCCTTTCAGGCCAAGAAATATCATAAACATAAATTCCATAAACGCCCAATGCATCGTATATGTCACATCACAGATCTTTGACATTTAGAGGTAGTATTTTTTTTTTAAAACATCATAAATGTGTTCTATGTGGTCCACTTGGTCTGTGGTATACCCCCCATCATTTTCATTCAAGGATAAATAGGTCTGGGTTCTTATGGGTTAAAATTCAGTGTTTTTGGTAAACTAGGATGTGAAAGGAGACACTGAACAGGGTGAGAGGGTTCAGATAGATGTTCGCCTGACCTTGTGATTGTGGTATTATAGGAAAGCCTAAAATTTAGGATGATTTACTGATTGTGCGTGCAGTTGTTAGTCTCACTGTCTGAGCTGCCGACCAGACTGACACTTTAAATGATGGTCATATAACCGGAGAAACAGACTCCGCTTCAATTTCGACTTCTTTACAAGCCTTTTTGCTTTTTATATCTGTGGGCTGAGATAAAGTTCGTTTTAGTTAGTGGCTGATGTCAATAAATTTGATTCAGTTTGTAATAAGACGTAGACATCGTGTCTTCTTCCTCCACTCGCACGATGTGGATTTATTTCCAGATGACACCGATGACCTGCTTCTCATGGCCAATGGCCCAAAATCACCAATAATTTCATGATTTAGTATTTTTAAAAACAAGTTCATAACCTTTAGTGAAGACACACCTGGGAGTAGGAAATGCTAGAGGTAGATACTTTAATATTTCAGAGCTCTGAGCTCGGCAAATCTAACTGACGTCACTATTGGTAATGCATTATTATATTTAGCATTAATCGCTGACCCTGTGACCTGAACAAGTAAAAACAGAAGATTCCTATTGGGATCAATTAATAAAAGTAAGTTTTATTTAAGAAACCCAAAGTTATTAAAGGAAAAAAAAACATACAACAAACTGTCTTTTAAAGATTGAGGTAAAAGGATGAGTATTCAGTAAAAAAAAACAAAAATAATAAAGTATTCATACTATTATGCTATCTGCATGCATATTTAGTATATTTAGCATTCATCACTGAACACAAGATTCCTATTGGGATCAATTTATAAAAATCAGCTTTATTTGGGAAGCTCAAAGTGATAAAAAACAAACAAACAAACAAGGTAAACAATTCAAAAACCAACAATCTAGCTGAAAAAAAAAATTAAGTCAATAAAATTCAGTAATAACACAACATATCAAACTGCCTTTTTAAAACTGAGGTATTTTAAAGAATTAAATCTTTTACAAGCACAGTCAGCTGTGAAACACCAGACTATTGCTCTCTTTGCATTGGTAACGCAACAACGAAAAAAGAACAGTTCTGAGTGCATTAAAAATGCAAAACACAAATATATTTGAGCTCTTATAAAGCATTTTGCCTATAAATTAAAATTTGTGAGATCAGATTTGTCATATTATTATTTATACCCAATAAATACAAGCGTGTCACCTTTAAAGGGCTATACCGCCACATTATTTATCAAAGTGTGTAGATTTTGCTCTTATTTAAATGAAAACAGTTGTTCGTTCTATTTTCAGCTATAATTTCACTGAAGAAATAATGCATACTTTTTTTTTTAGTTCTCATTATCAGCCTGTACTTTATCAGCCCTCTATATGATGTGCATCTGGCAAAACCCCCTTTTATATGTCTTTGACTAATAAACCGCCACGATTACATTTTCTGGCAATATTGAAAGAAAAACTGTCCAACCAGAAGAATCAATAACTTTAAATTAAACCACATATGGATGAAACTGCATCGCACGCACGAGAACATCATAAAGATTCCTGTTTTGTGTATTTCTTTTGGCACACTCTAACAACATTAACGTTGAAGTAAGAGACTTGGCGTGTATTTAGTTGCATTTTTTATGGAGTATTTCACTAAAATGGCATCCAAAAAGTATATAGCGGTGAGGCGCGTTGTGTCAGTTTGATGAAGTCTTAAATTACAGTCTTTAAGCAGCGCGGCAGCACAGATTAAAGCGATGCTGAATGTTTTATGACCTCTGCAGGCTTGACCTGAGCATTCTTTTTCTGACGCAATTTTCTTCGTTATCTAAATGCAACTCACACTCGCCGTCCCGTCTGAGATTGATGGGGTCCTTGTTGAGACTTGTTGTGTCTCTCAGAGGGTCCCTGCATGGTGGGAATGATGAATGAAGTCCCTGTGCTCTTTTTATTCCAGGTTGGCAGCAGACTGGTCATCCAGACAACCGGCATTCTGATGATCGTCTTGGGGATCTTTGGGAAATTTGGGGCAGTTTTTATCACCATCCCGGACCCGGTCATCGGAGGCATGTTCCTCGTTATGTTCGGAATGATTGCAGCAGTGGGAATATCCAACCTCCAGGTAAACACATTTAAATATTCTAACATATCATGTTTTATTTGTTGGACACTTTTATACCAATCACCTCCTGCATGGAGCAACAAGAGCCCTGAACCCTTGAACTAGAGACTGAGCGCTGCTCCGGCCCTGAGCCTGAACAGGCAGAAACACAAGATTCCTGTTGGGATCCATTCATAAAAATAGGTTTTGTTTGAGGAGCTCAAAAGAAAATAATAATACATTGCAGATTAATCAAAAACCAACAAATCCATAAGGTTATTTAAGCAACAAAATATCAAACTGCCTTTTTAAAATTGGGATAACAGATGAATATTACGTTTCTAAAGGAGTTAAATCATTAAAAGTATAATGTAATGGTATATTTAGCATTCATCACTGAACAGGCAAAAATTCACAAGATTCCTATTGGGATCATTTCATAAAAATAAGTTTTATTTGAGGAGCTCAAAAGAAAATAATAATACATTGCAGATGAATCAAAAACCAACAAACCAGCTGAAAGATAAATGCATAAGGTTATTAAAGTAGTATATTTACGATCATCACTGAACAGGCAAAAACTGAAAATTCCTATTGGGATCAATTAATAAAAATTGCAAAAAAAAAGTTTTTTTCGAGTAACTTAAAATGACACAAAAAAGATAAAATAATAATAATAATAATAACTAGAAAATTTCCTCTGGGGAAATTTTGAAAGGGCCACAGGGGGCTACTGCCGGTGTGTGTACACTATGATGAGATTCTTCAGAGATTTCAAACTATGCCCTTTAACCTCAAAGTGTGTGTGTGTGTGTGTGTGTGTGTGTGTGTGTGTGTGTGTGTGTGTGTGTGTGTAATTAAAATCACAAAAAGTTACTGTGTGTGTGCGTGCGTGTGTTTGAAGCATGTGTATGCATGTGTGAGGAGTGTGCGTGCTTATGCGCATATGTCATGTATGTAACTGTAATCACGTCAAAGATCAAAGGCAAAACAAATATCAAAATGCCTTTTTAAAACTGAGGTATTATAAAGAATTAAATCTTTTACAAACACAGTGAGCTGTGAAACACCAGACTATTGTTCTCTTTGCATGCATACTGAGTATATTCAGCGTTCATCAGTGGTATATTTAGTCCCGGCCCTCTAGAGGCTGAGTGAAAAATGCCTCCATGAGAGTTTTCTCGGAGTAGTTTCAGACTGCAGTGTAGTTGGGAAACGGTCCAAGCAGCAACAGTGAGCTGAGGTCGGCACTGATCCTGTTTCCTGGCACCAGGTCTCACTGTGATTAAAGCAGGAGTGCCGGGCCAGGACCTCAGCACCGTTACCCATTAAAACAACCTGCAAACATACCTTAGTTAGTGCTCTAATGCACTGAACATATCTTAGTTAGTGCCCTGATGCACTGAACATATCTCCTCCTAAAGCTCACAGCATGCTTTTTAAACTGTGTCAAACACTTGATATAAATATTCAATATTTCAGCTCTTTTATTAGTTATTGGCCTCAGCTTTCCTTAAAGGGGTTCACTTTTATATGAATGGACAATATAACAAAAATGAGACACAATTCATTGTTTTGTGTTAAAATAATATTTTCTATTTTTTTTTTTTAAACATTTTTTTGATTCACAATTTCGTTACTGTAATACGTCCAGATAAAAATGTCATGGTTTCCTCACACTTATATTTAATAAGCTTCATAAAAAATACATATACATTTGTTTGAAATGTATAATTTAACTGAATATAATCAAATATAATGTTTTTTGACAATGTATAAAGAACAAAATCTGAATGAAAATTGAGGAGAAAAAATTGTTAAATGTTACGGTAATGATAGAATTGTTTGCATTAAAAATGTGTATATTTTAATAAAATAAATTTTGGTGATACCAGCTACCCTTGAGCATATTTAAGTGCTTGCCAAAGAAGAAAAAAAAACACCCTTTTGTTGTTTTTTTATTTTATTTAAGAATGTTACGGTAATGAATTTAGCTCACAGTGTCTCTAAAAATGTCAGAAAATACCTTAACGTTCTTTAAAAAGATTATGAATTCATATTAAACAGTGACTTTAGATTGTATAGGCTATAATGGGTCAAAGAAAAAATGTATTCAATGCTCTTTGATTTTTGCTATGAGCTGTACCATGTTCATAAGAATCACCCAGGAGGTCCATGTGAGTATGAATTTGACTTAAATTAGGATATTGACAGCAAATTCCTGCTTCATTATTTAGCTTTTCTGAAAGCAGAATGAGAAGTCTTTATTGCGAAAATGCAACAGAATAGAGTTTAACCCACAACTATGTATAAACATAGATATATAGAGTATCATGGTCATTCTGTGTAGCAGGGCTGGATAAATGTTAAGATAATCAGTCCGAGACATTTATAGACACGGCTGGCTGAGCTGACCTGTCATGACTAAATTAGTGTGAATACAGAAATAGAACTCAGGTTCCAGATTATATCTAATTACATTGTAGTGAGAAGTTCCCAGACTCAGATGAAAGCCAGCTCAGACAAAACAACAGTCTCTCTCTTTCTCTCTAGTACGTGGACCTGAACTCATCCCGTAACCTGCTCATTCTTGGCTTCTCCACCTTCAGCGGCCTCGTGCTACCAACCTGGTTCCACTCCAACCCTGGCATCATTGACACAGGTGTTTACCAGACACACACACACTCATGCACCAACACACACAGAGCATGTCTGAAATGGGAACAATCCTTGGCATTGTTAAAAAGAAATCTATACATATAATGACTATTAACTCTATGGAGTTTTGGGCTATTTTGTCCATTTTTGAATCCTTTTCATCCTGCCTGTATACACCACTTAAATAATGTTTGAATGCCATGTTGGTATATATTTTTTCACCTTTATGACCTAATAATAATTGATTTTTTTATTCTGACTTACTGGATCAACATTTGGAACCAACATAAATGTGATCTTGTGATTGTGTGTGATCCTGTCATCCAACTCTGGTTTTTATTCTAGTGGGACTCTATTTTATTTGTGTCTTGTGTGTTTAGCATAACAACAATTTTGGTCATTTTGTGTCTTTTTTTGGTCATTTTGTGTCTTTTGTTTTGTCTTTTTTTGGTCTTTTTCTGGGGTTTTTTGGGGTCATTGTGTCTTTTTTTTTGTCATAATGAAAGACTGAGGTCCAGACTTTGGGGGACAGGTAGAAAATGATTAGTTAATTTGTCAGGTGACTGTCCTGACCAGATGATCCAGACTTGATCATTTTCAGAATGGGCCCAACAATAGTTTTTGCCTCTCCTGTCCTGTCCTCTCCTCTCTGCTCTGTGTAAACAGATTTTCAGTGAATATTTGTCACGTGGATGATTTTTACGTTTGCCTACTAATTAACTGTAACCACGTTAAATGTGTGTGTCTTTGTTATTCAGCTTTAAACTTTAAACATACTTTACTCCAAATGTACTTGCAGTAACTAAATGTTTGCCTAACGTGTAGTGTAGCACCCAACAATAGTTTTTGCGGGGTGCTATATTTTGTTCAAACAATAAGTGACGGTCCTTCTTATTGAAACAAAATGCAGCTTGTTTCTCACCGTCAATGAGAAATGGACACCTGCAGGCTGTAAACTGTGATCATGGATGATGTGAGTGGGAGGCCGTGTGTTCCCACTGTTCCACTTACAGATTACCCTTGAAAAGATGGCAGCGGTTCTGCCAGCCTAAGCTCCTCAAGCCAAGGTGTTCCCAAATCCCACAGGCCCAGATGGCAAATACTTGGTACCCTTTAGCCTTTAGCCTAGATTTGATAGTGGCGAGGAGAGCTTTTTTTTTTTTTTTCTTTTATTGTCTTACCAGATCGAACCACATGGGTCACTTAATGAGCTAAACACCGAGCTGGAGCCGTGCCACAGTCGTAGCTTAACTTTTACACCTTTAACACTTGATGGGTGATTCTCATGAACATGGTGCAGCTCATAGCAAAAATCCAAGAGCATTGAATACATATTTTCTTTGACCCTTTATAACATATACAATCTAAAGTCACTGTTTAATATTCATTTATAATGTATTTGAAAAATTTTAAGGTATTTTCTGACATTTTTAGAGACTGTGAGCAAAATTCATAACCGTAACACATTTTTAAATAGAAATAAAAAAACAACGAAAGGTTGTTTTTTTTATTATATGTATAATCTTCACAGAAATAACTTAGACTGGCTTCATGTGAATCACCCTGATGTTGATTCTTGAAACGTTAATATACGACTTGTTGATGGTCATTAGGCTGAGGGTGTCATTTTAATTTAAAGGTAAATAATGTGGCTGTTTGTAAAGGATTCTTGTTGTGATCATGTATGACATTAGCTACCTGTGGAGTGCAGATTGTTGGAAAATGTCAAAAAGGGGAGTTTATTTTTGAAAAACACCATAGACACATTCAAAAATATCCAGCAGGATTACTTGTCATATTTCTGTTATACAGTAAAGTGTGCCCACTCATTTTTGGACCGGTTTTCTTTTTTTAAATGTTGTAGTTTTTCTGCTGATAAGAGATTTGACTGATTGGGTGGAAACTAAACAAAATAGTATAGGTTTCCCTGTATTCTCCCTCCAGAGTGCTTGGCAGTTTTTTGTTTGTTTGTTCCTTCAAATTAATTTCCTTTTTCTTAATATTATATTTCGTTTTATTTGGGTTTATTGTATTTTGTTGAGCTGTGATGTTAATTGTTGTGATTGTGGCAAGTAAATACTGCTCGGACAGTTCAATAACAAGATTTTAAAAAGATTTTTCCTGATTCCACTGATTGATTATTTAGCAAAACCTCCTTAATTTTTGAGTGCAGTAATATGCTGATGTTCATGACAATAATTGCCATGCTGCAGCTATTCAGCTGTATTTTGGTGAACCCATCTGCTACGTCTCATACAGTCATGGAAAAGAATATTAGACCATTGTTTTCTTCAATTTCTTGTTCGTTTTAATGCCTGATACAACTAAAGGTGCATTTGTTTGGAGAAATATAATGATGACAACAAAAACGCTCATAACAGTTTAATTTAAGAGCTGATATCTAGACATTTTCCATGGTTTTCATGATAATAACCAAAATCATCATCAAGAAAACTGAAAATGTCTAGATGCGTAATCATTTTTTTCAATATTTAGTTTCTAAAGGAGTTAAATAATTAAAAGTATAATGTAATAGTATATTTAGCATTCATCACTGAACAGGCAAAAACTGAAGATTCCTATTGGGATCATTTAATAAAAATGAATGAATAAAAACTTGAAAAAACAAAGTTTTATTTGAGTAGCTTAAAATGATTAAAAAATAATAATAATAATAATAATAAGTTGCAGATGAATAACAAAAAGACAAAAAACAACAATTTAACTGAAAAATAAATAACCAAAATATAAAAATGCTTTTTAAAAAATTGGGATAGAGGGTGAATTTTTAGCTATATTTTAAAGGACTTAAATCATTTATATAGTATAATGTCAGATATTAAATACCATACTCTTGGGCTCTATGGGGGGGGGGATTACATTTTCAGAAAAAAAAAATGTATTGAACTAAGTTAAACAGCTCTTAAATTAAACTCTTCTGAGCTATTTTTGTTGTTATCATTATGTTTGTCCAAACAAATGTACCTTTAGTTGTACCAGGCATTAAAATGAACAAGATATTAGAGAAAACAAGGGACAGTGTAATAATTTTTCTGTTAATTCTCCGTTTGTAACCAGGCAGCTCTTGACAAAAGTTTGAGAGAACATTAATGTACTCGGGTGACCGAGGGCACATTGGTCACACATCGCCATCCGGGTTTAATCTGGGTTTAATCCAGGTTTAATCTGGGTTTAGTGGTACCACCAGGTTGGTTTTATGTTCCAGTGTACACCAATGGTGGATTATGTCACCTCATTAATGTCACAACTGGTTGGTCGGGTAGGTAGAACAATCTAGAAGACAAGTGGGAAACCATATTATTGACGGGTAAAACTACAAAAGTGACATTTTTTTTTTATGCAAGACGAGAAATTCTCCACTTTCCATCCCATAAACACACACATGCACTGGTACACGTACACACATGGACGCAACAGGTAGAACCCAATTACACTAATCCAGCCGTAAAACATTAATCCAGCAGATGAAATGAGTCCATGTGGAGCTTTTAGAAATATAAATCTGATCAATCGGAGATCTTAGAACTAATCATGAGATCAATCGCAGGCCACCAGGTGACGATTCGCCACTTTTGACGACACATTGATTGGCGGCAGAGCGCCTCTGTGGCCGCCTCCTATGAAGCGCCATCAAAAGAGCAATCCTCAAGATTAAACAGCTCTTCTCTGCAGACATAAGACTTTGATCCTATGAGTCATGTGATGCGAGTGTCTCCCAGGAAAGTGCTAATCCAGAGTTCAACACTGGGCATGAGGGTTTGTCTGGTTCTCTCAGGTCTAGGCTGCTTACCTTCCAATCCTCTTGGCTAACCCCCATGTCACTGGCTGTAATCTGCCCGGCTCAGATAAAGCACTCTTTTCCCCGGAGTTTTTCTCAACACTCAGCTGATAGCGCCACACAAGAGGAGGCCTGTCGGCGCTCTTTGTAAACACACTGCTGCGCCTCCAGACGTCTTTAGATGTCCAGGCTGTGGGCTTAAAACCAACTCAGCGGGTGCATTGAACTTTTGACTGCTTCCTCTCTGGGCAGGAAATGTTTGTGTGCCTACATGAGTTGGGGACGTGCTCTATGAACAAGACTACGTTTGTTGTTTTTTTCAAACTACGTCAGCGCTGTTTTTTTATTATGATTTTATTATTTGATTAAATTCTCCCAATTTCAAACAACTTAATTAGGAAATTTACACATGAACAACATGACCTCATGAAAGGACTTCCTCTGACTCAGGAAATTGGTAGTCTGCTGATTGCGGGGGCTGCTCCTACGCCAGCTTTTATAGGTCCAAATATCTGGAAGTCTGTTGACCTGCAGTGGTGGCTTAATGCTTTCTGTTTTCATGACTCTGTAACCTTGCCAGGCCGGCCCAGTGGCTTTGAATACCTTTCTCTTTGAGTTTTAGCGTTATCTAGTCTTCACTTCACTTCAAAAGTATGTTAGAATACCTGAAGTAAGATAAAGAATTGCAGATCAAGAGGTCAACAGCGGGACGTGACTCTGAGAAAACCCTCCTGGTATCCAGCCACTTTTCATTTTACTTTGTTAAAGGGGCTTGAGACAGAAATGTCAAACCAGGCTGCCTTTCTAAATGTACAAAACTTTTGCAAGTTCCCACAAGTAGGAATAGGAATAAATAATCAATATTCATTTGATGGTCGTTAAGAATTTGGTCGATCATGTGGAATTTTTAATCGGTCTGTGTATTTTTTAATGTTAATTTTATCTCTGAATGGTGTCAGTATCACTGAACTGAAACACGCCAAGTGTTCAGTTCTGCGGCCGTACGTCAATGAGCCAATGAGCTGAGAATTAAGTTTGAAAAAGCTGCAGTTTGCAAACAAAAAGTTGCAATAACAATTAACAACAAATATTGGTAACAACAAAACTAGCTTACTGTATCAAACCTTGCTAGCATGAATTACTAGGTTTAATTTGATCCAAAACTTATTTAAACAACAAACACACTTAAATATGCAAAATTTCTGTGAAAACTAACCTCATGCCTCTTCAGGGGCTAAAACATAAAACATTGAACTCTTTGATGTTTTCTTTACAGTCTAATCTCACTTGAGTGAGTGATTGAAAGGATCAAGTTTCTTTTCGTCCTTTCAAAATAAAATCATCCGTTATCAAAACTTTTTAGCGTACTGTGTATGTATATATCTTTAATTTTGCTCAAATATGCATGCAGCGATTAATCGATTAATTGATCGTTAATGTTATAGATAATCGAGTTGGCAGGTTTCCTCCAAACGCCCATCCCTACTCACAAGTGTCATGAATATTGAGAGAAAAAATTGTGCCTCCACATATTGTACAAATTGAAGTATGGTCATGTTTCCAGCCTCCCCTGTCCTCTCCTCTCAGCTCTGTGTAAACAGCCTGTCCTCTTCTCTCTGCTCTGTGTAAACAGCCTCTCCTGTCCTTTCTTCTCTGCTCTGTGTAAACAGCCTCTCCTGTCCTCTCCTCTCTGCTCTGTGTAAACAGCCTCTCCTGTCCTCTCCTCTCTGCTCTGTGTAAACAGCCTTTCCTGTCCTCTCCTCTCCTCTCTGCTCTGTGTAAACCGCCTCTCCTGTCCTCTCCTCTCGGCTCTGTGTTAACAGCCTCTCTTGTCCTCTCCTCTTCTCTGTGCTCTGTGTAAACTGCCTCTCCGGTCCTCTCCTCTCAGCTCTGTGTAAACAGATTCTCAGTGAATATTTGTCACGTGACCGTTGGTCTCAGCAGAATCAATCATGTCTTCGGTGTCTCTGAGGAGCAGAATTTAATGTTTTTAACAGGATCTGGTTAGTACAAAGGCTTTATTTTAAATGACACAAGTAGAATAAAGAGACTCTGACACAAATATCACAATTTTAAGCTTCGTTTTGGTCACTCTTTCGAACAGAAACATTCGTAACCTATGAGCCTTCAAGGACCGTTGGAAAGTTCAAATTCAGATGATAGTACCTGTTTTCACAGTTTCCCTCTGGGATTAACTTTGTCATTTTGCCAACTCTTTAGAGAAAACATTATGCAGTGTTAGGTGTACTTTATTGGTGGTTTGCTTCAGGTACTGGTGAGAGAAAGAAATATGACCCACGAGATGCAGATTAAGTAGCCCGACAACATTAAAGGAGTAGTTTCATCCATATGTGTTTCATTCACGGGGCGTTCAAGTCAGTTGGAACTTGGCCAATGAGACACTGGTCCAAGTGGAAAGTAAGTGTGTAAATGGATGATTTTTATGTTTGCCTACTAATTAACTGTAACCAAGTTAAATTTGTGTGTCTTGTCGTGTGTCTCCAAATGTACTTGCCGTAAGTAAGTGTTTGTCTTACCTGTAATGTTACACCCAGATACGATGGAAAGGTATCTGTTTAAATCTGCCTTTTGAGATATCTTTCATTTTCATGTTCAGTTGCTTTCCAGAGAAAGCAACTGGAGATTTTAATCCCCTCTTCCATCCTGTCTCAGAGACAGATATCTCAAAAGGCAGATTTAAAAAAAAGAAAAGATCTGCATAGTTGAATTGATCCTAATGCTTGTTGTTTCTTTTTACTTAAAAATGTCATCTCAAAAATGTGTCATTGAATGGAATTATAGTCTTTTGTCTAGAGATATACTACGTGATGTTGACAGTGTTGTTTTTGGACATGTGGAGGCGGTTAAAATCAAAATAACACAGAGATATGGAGATTGTCTGGTCAAGAAAGCTAGAACGCAGGTTTGAGATCTTTCCAATCGAAGGATCAGAGGTGGACTGTATCTGGATCGGCTGTTATCCGGTCCGACAGGATTTATTGTTGCTGTTGGTTCGAGGAAGCTTGTATTTCTTTCAGTTTTTGAACTTTGTTGGGAGGAGGTCAGGGCAAAGAGAACCTGCCTGACAAGATTTATAGTTGTTATTTCACAAGCTGCTTGGTTCTGGATAACAAATGACATCCCTTTCCTCTTCTTTTTCTCTTTTTGTTTGAAGGAATAAAAGAACTGGATCAAGTGATCGTGGTGCTCTTCACCACACACATGTTCATCGGAGGATTCTTTGGGTTTATCCTGGACAACACCATTCCAGGCACGGCAAAATACTTGAACGCTTATTAAACAAGCTGTAACTTGACCACCAGCTAACCTTGTCTTTTCTTTTTTTTTTTTTAGGCACTGACAAAGAACGAGGAATCAAAAGCTGGAAGGACAAAGTGCAACAGGGAAGCAATAATATGTGTGACCAGTCATGCTACGATATTCCTTTCTGCAGCGGTATCTTCAAACGGTTTAGATGTTTCCAGTACCTGCCTTTCCTCCCTTCTTACAAGACAACCGAACAGGGAACATCCTTTTAAAAAAGTGTAACGTAGATAAAGGCAAACAGCAGTTGAGGTTCTGTTTAATAAGTACCAACTAAAACCTTTAGTCGAAGTTCAATGCTGTCGTCGTAAAATAAAGAGTAAAACAATTAACATTTTGTTGAATTTCTACGACCAAGTTAAGGAACTGTGTCTCCTCTAGAGTTGGGATTCAACAAAATAAGCACGAAGCTGCACAAAACCCCACTGTTCAGGTGTTCGAATGTGTAGTAACCAATGCGTTTCCAGTAGGATCATTACTACCTCATCCAGAACAGTAACCTGCCGAAACGGATCAGTGGAAGGCTTATTATGTCATGTATGTTTTCATTAACATTTAATTATTAAGGTTACTGCTTTATATGTTTTTACTTTGTGTTTTGTCCCTGTATAGAAGTTTAAATTTTTACATATGTTTTTGAATTTAAAAATATGTAATTTTACTAATTTTTGTACTGCAGTTTCCAATCGGTCCTAAACTGTGACCGGTTGTTGTTGAATAAATTCTGAAGTTAAGAGAGACATTTTCACCTTTTCATGTTTTTTTTTAAAAAAAATGACACTTCATCCGATTATGTGTGTTTTCTTGTGTGTATGTTTAAATTAAAAACCACACCACATTTTCACAACATTCAAGGTTTTAATGTTCGAGTATGACATTGACAAAATATGTTCCCTTGTGAATATAAAGCAGAAATGAAACGCTTGGTACTTTTGTAGTGTTTTTTCAAAACCTGCAAAATCTATGGCCATGCTGAAAGCTTTGTGTAATGTTTGCCATCTTTAATAAGTGTTTTAACATGCAAACATTTGAAATTTAGCACTGAGGACAAAGTGCAGCTGAGACTGATGGAAATGTCTTTTATATCTAATCATTAACCAGGGAGCAGTAGGTGAATTTCCAAAGAAATTGCACTTAAAGTGTTTTAACTGCCCCTGTGGCGTCAGCCAACCTGCATATTGGCTGAGAGTCATAATGCCATCAGTTACTGCGAATACGGGCGAGGTTCATTCACTTTTAATTCGTTTTAATTTTATATTATGCCAAAAGATACTTTAGACTATGTCTGCTCATGTCTGGTGAATGCTGGGGACTTATGATTAATAGCGTGTTTAGTGCTAATGACAACAATTGCACACACACAAAAAAAAAACAGGCTGTTGGATGGATTCTCAGTGAGGTAAGGCATTTATCCTTAATTTCAGGCATATTTATGCTGGTTTCTTCAAAAAGCATAACACAAACAAAGTCAAGATATCTGCGGGGGGTCTTAAAAAGTCTAAAAACGTCTAAAATCCTGAATTAAAGGCCTTAAAATGTCTAAACTTCTCTTAAAATCTCATGAAATGTAAAATTAAAAACTATTTTGAAGGTCTTAAAAATGTTACTTTTATCGAAAACAAATGCATAAACTTCAGAACGCTATAGGCTAACATAACTACAATTCATAACCAAGTACCCGTGCAGCTCGGTCAAAATTTATCGAACACAATCAGCAAGTGTTCTGCATGCGTGCATTACAGGCTAGCATAACAGCGGAGGAAACTTGGAACATTGGGCATCAAGGCATTGCAATCCCATGGCAAAGTGCCAGCAGCAAGCGCTTTCAATCAGTAAGTATTGTTCCACATTTGTAGTTCCACAAGTTGACTTGTTGAAACCTGCAGAGACCTGGAAATGTAGCAGTACAACTTGGAAAATGCAGATGCACTTTAGCCAAGAGTTCAAGCAAGACACATCCCGTAGGACATGAATAAAATATAAAAATGGCAGGGCTTTTGTGGAGATATTAGACCATCATCTGCTGCCTCTTTTTGTGAGTCAAGAGGTACATTATTGTATAACCTTGTCCACCATTACCATGTTTGTTTTCATCAGAAACTTTTGTTGCTGCCCTCTAGTGGATATATTGCTTAACATCCATCTATGTCTCTAATTGCATCCGTAAAGGGAGGATAAATTATGCTTGCATTAAAGGAATTTGAATTTGAGATGCCGCTTTGTACCCTATAGTCCTGTTCTGTTTTACAGTTGGTATACTGGCTGAACAGAAGGTTAATTTGTTAAGATTAGGCATCTCGTGGTGAATTTGAGGTTCTGTGAATGCAGAATGCAGCAGAGACCCTCACAACTTCAGTATTATACAGGTGTCTCTATGTGTTTGGGTTAGCAAATAGATCCATGAGAATTCTTGTCTTTAAAACAAGCTTTGTTGTGTGGACATACTTGACTAATGTTTCATCTTTCTCTTCATTCCTCACTGATATTGAAAATCTTAAATCTCTTCCTTTCTTGGGATAAGGGTGTATTGTAGATCCGACTGTACAGATTAGCTTCTCAGTTGGCCTTTCTTAGAGTTAAAAAAAATTTTAGGTGATCAAAAGGTCTCTGCAGTCTGTAATCTCCTGATCACACACATCATCTTTCAAAAAAGGTCACAGGTTTAATCCTCTGTGGCATTTACTGTCTATCTCTTAGTGCCATGTGCCTTTATAGTATAAAGACTATCTTTGATAGGAACAACTATGAAATACATTGATCTTTCCAAACCCTTTATACTTGGAATCAAGTGATCATAATCAGTTCATTCTTATAACAGATTTATGACTAGAGTGTCTTTACCATAGACTGTATAAATAAGGTCTTTACGCACAGCTGAGCTGCATCTAGAATTAAGATGGTATACACCACTTCTATGTGGTGTCTACCATTGACCTGTTATCTCCCCCTTAAAATCGCCTGTCCCCCATCCCTAATGTTCTATAAAAGGCGCCATAACTTTAAGGACTTGATGGTGAAAATGATGATGTATTGATTCCCTCCCAATACCTTTTAGATGAACACCCTTTTGTCGTGTGCCCTTGTGAAGTTTAGATAATGACTCCCTTAAAGAAACATCTCTTTCAGGAAAAATGTCATTGGATTTTAGAGCCACACATGTCATTAGATTTTAGAGCACTCAAAGACCGCATAGACTGCTGGACTGTAGTGAATTTTTAATGTGTGAAAACTGGTGAATTCTCTGGGAAGATAATATGGCCACCATCTTAAAGGGTAACTTCGGGAATTTTTCAACCTGGACACTGTTTTTTACATGTGGACAACAACTTTTGAAATTGCTCCACTATTGAGCTGTAAGGGCAATTGACCAACCCTGCTCACCCACTCAACGCCCTGAAGGGGATCAATAGCAACACCATTGATCAGCACGATCCAGGAGGTCTTTTATAGCAACTGCAATAAGGTTTTATAATGGACAAAAATAACTTTGCACTTTTGTCTGTCTTGAAACAGCTGTGACAAAAATTCCTGTAAAGGATTAATAAAGGATCCATCAATTGCGCTGCAGGTCTCTGCCAGTTTTAGACAAAACGGTCTCTGATCTGAGTCCTATGTCATCCATTCCACTTTCCTGCACCCAGACATTAGCCACAGGCAGGCTGGGTCGTGGTCCAGATAGAGCCAGCCTAACTTGATAGTGCCGGGACATGCAGGAAAGGGCTCAGAGCCGGATTAGAACCCGGCCCACTTACAAGGACTAAGCCTTAGTGGTATGCACTCTACAAAGTGAGCCACTGGGGCGCCACTAGCCAGCCTTACTCTTATCTTTGCTCTCTTCTCTCCCTTCCTGGGGGCACACCACCCTTGGTACATTCTGTCCATCTTAGTGGTCCGGAGATGCCATGAGTAGTAAGATTCTGCTGCACTAAATCCAATCCCATTTTTTCCTCTATCCTAGTCCATATGCTTGGTCCATCATAGTCTTTATTCTTGCTCCATCATAGTCTATACACTTGGTCCATCATAGTCTATATGCTTTCTCCATCATAGTCTATAAGCTTGCTCCATCATAGTCCATACACTTGCTCCATCATAGTCTATATGCTTTCTCCATCATAGTCTATAAGCTTGCTCCATCATAGTCCATACACTTGCTCCATCACAGTCTATATTCTTGCTCCATCATAGTCCATACACTTGCTCCATCATAGTCCATACACTTGCTCCATCACAGTCTATATTCTTGCTCCATCATAGTCCATACACTTGCTCCATCATAGTCCATATGCTTGCTCCATCATAGTCCATATGCTTGCTCCATCATAGTCCATATGCTTTCTCCATCATAGTCTATAAGCTTGCTCCATCATAGTCCATACGCTTGCTCCATCATAGTCTATATTCTTGCTCCATCAGAGTCTATAAGCTTGCTCCATCATAATCAATATGCTTGCTCCACCATAGTCCATATGCTTGCTCCATCATAATCAATATGCTTGCTCCATCATAGTCTATATGCTTTCTCCATCATAGTCCATACACTTGCTCCATCACAGTCTATATTCTTGCTCCATCATAGTCCATACACTTGCTCCATCACAGTCTATATTCTTGCTCCATCATAGCCCATACACTTGCTCCATCATAGTCCATATGCTTGCTCCATCATAGTCCATATGCTTGCTCCATCATAGTCCATATGCTTGCTCCATCATAGTCCATATGCTTGCTCCATCCTAGTCCATATGCTTGCTCCATCATAATCCATATGCTTGCTCCATCATAGTCCATATGCTTGCTCCATCATTGTCCATACGCTTGCTCCATCATAGTCCATATGCTTGCTCCATCATAATCCATATGCTTGCTCCATCATAGTCCATATACTTTCTCCATCATAGTCCATACGCTTTCTCCATCATAATCCATGTGCTTGCTCCATCATAATCCATATGCTTGCTCGTGTAACAAATATAAAAAGGCAAGTAAAAATAGAAATACAGCTAAGTTCATGGGAGCCACTGGAAACAACATTTGCACATCTTATTGATAACAATTTATCAGGCAGCCGACTTCGAGCACTGCAAGCTAGTGTTTTAGATAAAGGAAAAAAGTAAATAAAAAAAAATTGTTTCAATTGAAGCATTGTTTTGTAAATTCCATATAATTAAATTTACTGCCATCCATCTGCACCAGCTGGTTACTTACAATATTTAAATAGAAATTACCTGGTGCAGCATATGTGAAAGTCATGTGGCCGGGACGACTGCCAAAGTTTATCACCAAGCCCATCACGTCGTCAGGGAGCACGTTCGTTGAACAGATTCAAAGTTCAGATGGTCGTCTAGCCTTTCAACTTGGTTGGCGCATATCTAACGGGATTACTGAATCCTAATCAGGATTGAGTTGTATCGACAGATGCTAGTGTTCATTAAGTGAAGAGGCACCTTCAGCCACAATGTTCTGAACTTGGGGTATTAGAGAAAGTCTTTCAGGGCATTACCTGCCCCGGGTTTAATCATCCACTGCAAACGTGACACTTCTTGGATGCGTGCCACCTCTGAGCTGAAGGTTTCACATTTTCAGACGGTGAAGTTAAAGGTGGAAAATACCGAACTAAGCCTGTCAACTCGACGCATAGAATCTAATCAAGTAGAAAATCAGCTTAATACTAACCATAACAAAACAAATATCTTAAATGATATAAATACTCCCTACTTATTCAAATAAGTAGAATTAAAAGTACATCCATACAAACATTCTTTATTAACCCTCAGATTGAAAATGATTTTCTCTTTTATCATTCCCAAAAGCCACCCAAATTCAAAACTTCACTGTTTGTAACTGAGACATTATGAAACTAAACCCTGTTACCTAACATTTCATAGCTCTCATTACAGACACAAAAGAAAATTTGAAGATTTCGACACATTGTTTGGAGCAGCAAGAAAATAAAGGAGAGTGAAATAAATTCATGTCAAGAACCAACCAAGACCAATAGATCAGGGATCAGAACAAAAGATTTGTTTCCTCGTGCTTAAGCTACTTTATGCAGCTTTACTCGAAGGAACACTATATTGAATTAGTCCATGGGGCCTAGAAGGCTGGAACCTTTTATTTATTGGTCTTAATAGGGCCATGATGTCCAAGTTGGTCACTATAAAAAGGGATTATGTCAATTCTCTTCCCTCCCTGATTTAGAAATGTGTAGAGCTCTGTAGAGTCCTGCATCTCCCATGCACTTATCTGCACCAATTCGTTAAAATACTTTACTTACTTTACTACTTTATCTTTTCTTACACCAAAGAAAGAGTAAGTTTACAAAATTGTATTCTACAATTTCAAACCCAGTTTATTTGAGACCAGGTAATTTACAGTAAATTGCACTGAATCTGATTAATTACTTAGTGGTTGAAGCAGGGGTTGGCCTGCTTTTGCTTGCCGTCTGGTTCACATAGCACCTGACCCCTACACCTAACCCTGCAGGTGGTGGACCCTCAGGGTGGCGGACCCTGAAGCAACTACAACCCATGGACCCAGGCCTGGACGACCACCAGATGCTCGCCAGTGTGCTCTCCTCCCAGATCTGGCCCTGGTTTACCCATGCTGGGCGAGATACATTGTCCTTTCATTGTCCGCTTCATAGAAGTCTTTGAATGGCACTTGGTCTTGCCCCTCCTCTGGGACCACTTTGCCTTGACCCTACCATGAGCTATAGCCCCTGACAACACAGCTCTCAGGGTCACCGGGGTGCACAAACCTAAACATGCGCTAACGTGGCGATTGTTGGAGGCCCTGGGGAAGACCCAGGACACACTGGAGGGATTACATCTCTCGCGTGGCCTGGGGTCACCCAGGAGGACCTGGACGTTGTGGCTGGCCTTGCTGCCCCCGCGACCCGGCCCCATATAAGCAGATGAAAATAAATGGATGGGTGGAAAGTGTTACCTACTCTACTGGTGCGATCTCGCGTCATCCACTGTGTTGACTGCACCCTTAGTCCGTGGCCTAGAGGTTAGGAATCAGGCTTGTAACTGGAGAGTCACTGGTTCGAATCCCAGTACTGACAGGTCTAGGATTGAAGTGCCCTTGAGCAAGGCACCTAACCCCCCTGCACAGCTCCCCGGGCGCAGTAATGTGCTGCCCACTGCTCCTTGCATGGTGTGTTCAAAAGGATGGGTTAAATGCAGAGGTTGAATTTCCCCATTGTGGGATTAATAAAGTAATCTTCTTCTTCTTATTTTTAAACCGCACACACACAAAACTGCCCTTGTGGAAATTAACAACACACTAAACTGAGGTGGGGGAAACTAAAAATAAAACAAAGGCCATCTACACCTATAGACTCTATATGAAATAGCTTGACAGTAACATTAGCAATCTTTTAGGACAACTATAGTCATCTTCAGCCATCTTCCTGTTTAGCAACAACGGTCATTTACAGAACTGAGCAAAACATTTTATTCGTCAAAAAAAGAATTGGCAGAAAGTATGACTCATGTCAAAATAAAAAGAATATAATATGTCAAAAATACACTGGAGGTGGGCTTTAAAAATGCAGTTTTGTCTCCACACTGACGCTCAGCACCATGGACAGGACCACATCAAGCTTTGAATAAATGAGGAGTTGCATATAGATTTTCAAGTACTTGTACTTTCCAATACTGTCTGTACTTATTTATATACAGAAGAGTAAAAACAAATGTTTTCATGTCAGTATTATGTTTTAGGTCATAGAAGATCATATATAATCACACCACCAGAGAGGAGGCAAAACAATGTTGTGTTACTCTTTGTCCGGACTCTTTGCCATAGAAACTGGTCTCCACCTTGAGCCTTCTGAGATAAAGGCCTATCATAATACCAAACCATTACAATGCACACATCGCACATTCCTTTGGGTCTAATTCACCCCGACTCCTCTCAGTGACACTCATATGGAAGAAATTAGCACTGGCTAAAACATTTAAGGAGGAAATGTAATGCAACTCAGATTGCATTCACTGGCAACATTTTGTTCTAATGCAGGAGAGTAATGTGACGGTTCAAAGGAAGATGTCAGGGTCAACGTCTACTGCTTGCTCGCGTTGCCCTTTCCCAAATTTATCCAACTGTTTTAGTTTCCTGATCTTAAACACATTGTTTTGATTACCTGGGAGTAAAGGTTTTTCTTCCCACAAGGCCTTGTGTCGGGAATATCAAGTAGGTCGCCGCCTACTTCATGCCCCATCATGACAGGGAACGCAAAATTTCCTTCACACACTTTAATGTAAAAGACAGAAAATTACAACACTAATGCCATATTAGGATAACCAAAATGTAAGACGATATTTAATCTCATATCACAATTACTACACAGTATAAATATGTTGTCCAATCCTAATCTGAAGGATGTCCTTGTATCTTTTAGACCATGTTTTGCATTTTCACGATGCATAGAAACGAGACGGAGAGTTGAGTTAAATTTCCAAGAAGCCCAGAGAACATCTCAACCCCCGGCTCCTCCTGCAGAGTTCATCTGAGCCAAATGGGGCTTTAGTGAACTCTGCTTTTAAGATAACACCCTGGATACCACTGCATCATGTTACATTATGAATTAGGAGTTTACAAGTCTTTGTAAAACTGGTGGCATTTTATTCATAATTTAACTGCCACAGCGGCCACCAAACAACCTGTAACTATCATAACAGCAGACAGTTCAGTGTACTGTGGTAACATATTGACGGAATTAAGCCACATGCACCAAAAACTCTGAGCTGTTGCGTGTGAAGTACGAGAAAGATGATTGCTTGATTTCTTTTAATGATAATGAAGAACAACACATTGTACAGGTTGGTGAAGTGTATCTAGTTTGATAGGGGAAGATATTGTGCTAACACAAACATGCATCCTTTACCAGATCTGTCTTGAGCCACATTCAAGTTCACCAGCACCCATCAAAGAGAGTTACAGGAACATATCCAGATTGATAGGGGTGATAATGAACTAAAAACAAACATGCATCTTTTACTGTCACGGTTTTGAGAAAAAGTGCAAAGAAAATCACAACAACATTTCCAGATATGACGTGCTGGGTTGTCAGTTGTTGCTTTTTATTCAATTCTTATTCCTTAATATACCTGCCATATGTCCTTCACTATAATAACCTCTGAAGGGTCTGCAGAAATCAAAATATGTAATCTTACTCATTTTGTCGGCTATGATATTCACATACACGCACAATCAAACAAGCCAAGACCTTGAACTTCAAACAGAATGTGCATGTATGGTTTTCATCAACAAAAGTGCCAAAATACACTGGAGGTGGGCTTTAAAAAATGCAGTTTTGTCTCCACACTGACACTCAGCACCATGGACAGAGCCACATCAGGCTTTGAATAAATCAGGAGTTACATATAGATTTTTAAGTACTTGAACTCTTGGAACTGTTTATATAAAGAAGAGTAATAAATGTTTGGTTTTGTATCCTGTTCCAATAATGTTAGTATACTCATATTACATGCTTATGATGAGGAAAACTTCACTTGATTAATAAAATAATAACTTTATAAACCTCAGTTTACCTTTAGTCATTATTGTAACACAAATCTATCTAGATATCAGAGATGATCTTGGTACAACTTGTATGGAAGGATGAAATCATACCAAAGGCTTTAACATAACATTGGCTGTTATTACAGTATTATGTTTTAGGTCATAGAACATCATATATAATCACACCACCAGAGAGGAGGCAAAACAATGTTGTGTTACTCTTTGTCCGGACTCTTTGCCATAGAAACTGGTCTCCACTTTGAGCCTTCTCACATAAAGGCCTCTCATAATACCAAACCATCACAATGCACAAATCACACGTTTTTTTCTGCCTAATACACCCCGACTCCTCCCAGTGACACTCATATGGAAGAAATTTGCACTGGCTAAAACATTTAGGGAGGAAATTTAATGCAACTCAGATTACATTCATTTCACTTTTGTTCTAATGCAGGAAAGTAATGTGATTTTCCTACAGCACGGTTCAAAGGAAGATGTCAGGAACAACGTCTACTGCTTGTTTTAGTTTCCTGACCTTAAACACAATCTTTTGATTACCTGAGAGTAAAGGTTTTTCTCACACATCTGCTGCATGTTTAAGTAGGCAGCTGTTGGCTAACATGATGATTTTAAATAAATCATCAGTACAAGAACACCTAGAACAACAGTCTGGTAACTTCAGAAAATGATATCACTTAAATGTAAAAAGACTCAAAATATATCTCTCTATGTATATATAAATTAGGGCCGGGACTTTAAAGCGTTAATTAGGATTAATTAATTACACAAAAAATAACGCGTTAAAACATTTGACACATTTTAATCACACTTATTTTTGCACCGCGGAACGTTTCTCACTGGATGAGTTTCAGGCGGACCGATTATACTGGAGCACCAACTAGCGTTGATGAGTTCAGACAACAACAAACCACAGTGAACATGAAGGAAGAAGCTGATGAGACCTTTGGTTGGCCCCGTGGATGATGGGACATTTAGTTACTAAAAACCAACGGATGGAAGCGTCCATAAGAGCATGGTTGTGTTGCTATGCAACAAGGAATTCACATATCACCGCAGCACATCCAGCCTCAAGTATCACCTCAATGCTAAACATATAGCAGCTAGCGGCTAGTGTGGTAGCCAGCGTGGATTATGTTTTACTTAAAAAACCAAAGTATTCTAGTTTACAGAAGGTCTACCTACCTATAGGCTACCTGGATTTATGAAATGTACTATATTTCTAAATATGCTATTGCTACACTTAATGGCAAAAATTGCACTCGTCTCTTGGACTTGAACAAAAATAAACAATATTTTTGTTGCTTAAGCTTATTCAATGGTATACTAAAAATCCATGTGAAAAAAATTACTTCTCACTGTTCTCAGGTCAAATATTTATATGCGATTAAAATGTGATTAATTTTGATTAATTAATTATTTACAAAGCCTCTAATTAATTAGATTTTGTTTTTTTTTAATCGAGTCCCGGCCCTAATATAAATATTGATATTTAGTGTTGTATCACAATAACTATACAATGTAAATTTTTGGTGAGACTTGAGTTCACCAATAAAGAAAAGCTCCCTCTGCAAAGTTAATCTGGACCAAATGGGGCTTGAATGAACTCTGTTAACACTGTATCATGTTACGTGATAATTTAGAGTTTACAAGTATTTGCAAACTGGCAGCATTTCATTTCATGATTGAACTGAATAACAGCAGACAGCACTGTACACTGGTATACTGCTGGAATTAAACCAAAAACTCTGACCTGATGCGTGTGAAGAACAAAGACGAGATATGTGATTGCAACATGTTTGTTAACACAACATGCCTCTATTACCGGATCCCTTTTAAGCAGAATTCAAGTGCAACCGCACCTTGTCCAACAACAACAATTCCAGTAATGATGGGCTGGAATGTGTTATTAAATCTTAACTGTTGCAAACCGTAACGGTAATGGTCGGTTGTTAATTTTATTCCTGCTTCTCAATATTACTTCACTCTGCAGAAATGCATAATATGTAATATTTGTCAAATTATGTACGATATTCACATACATGCATGACCACATGAGCCAAGACCTTGAGTTGGAGAGTGCATGCATTGTAGAATTTGTTTTCACATTTTTAGTGTCACCACCCATTTACCAATAATCTTTCAGTAAATCATCACTGGCCATCACAAACACAGTGGCACCAGACAGTAATCCAATAATGTGTAGCCCATGTGACTTCCAAACATTCAAGCAATTGTTAGAGTGTAATCACATTAACTGTGCAAACCATTTAGTGGTGCTATTTTGGCAAAAACATATTGTGTGGCTGCCCTTTGTTTAAACTCTCAGGACTCTATTTTAACCAGATCACATTTGTTTTTACGTGGAAATGTATGCACCCCTTGAAGAAATTCAGGTTGCTTATTTGTTCCTGTTCATTTAAAAAAAAATTCTTCATGTTGTAGCTTTCTGCTTAAACCATTTAAATTAATTATGTATATTTCTACACTCAATATCTCAAAATGGTAAGGCAAAAAAAGAAGATTTTTCCAAATGTATTAACTCTATGGAGTCTTGGGCTATTTTGTCCATTTTTTAATCCTTTCCGTGTCTTTTTTGGTCATTTTGTGTCTGTTGTTGTGTCTTTTTTAGTTATTTTGTGTCTTTCTGTCATTTTGTGTCTTCTGTGGGTTTTTTTTTTTTGGTCATTCTGTCTTCTCATTTTGTGTCTTTTTTTTGGTCATTTTGTGTCTTTTTTTTGTCATTTTGTGTCTTTTTTTTGTCATTTTGTGTCTTTTTGTGTCTTCTTGCTCATTTTGTGCCTTTTTGTGTCCTTTTTTTAGTCATTTTGTGTCGTTTTTGGTCATTTTGTGTCTTTTTTAGTACTTTAGTCCAACATAAAATGTGATTTTGAATCTTTTTTTTTTCTTTCAAAACACTATCATGCTCAATGAAGAATGTTAAATGTTCTAAATGTGAACAAATGTTGCAAATATAACATATAAGAGGGTTCCATCCAGTTCTATCATTTTATACTAAATGTCATTGAGCTTGTCTCCAGTTTTACTTGGTATATCATCATCAAACTGAAACTGGCCTCATGGAGTTTACAGCCAGAACTTTAGAGGTAAATTTACAGTAGGGCTCCACGCTGCTTTGTTTTCTAGTCTGGACGTCATGAAGAAGTCTGGATTTGGCGCTTTTGGAGGATTCATGATTTGGAGGCACGCACCTGTCTATATAAGATCTCACAGCTGACATTGCATATCAGAGCAAAAACAAGCTGAGGGCAGGGTTGCGTCACCTCAGGCACAGATGTTATGATATGCTGTCATAAAAGAAACATTCTTAGGAGCACAATGGCCTCCATATTTCTTTAATTTTGGAGCCGCCAAGATTCTTCTGAGAACTGGAAAAAATGATCTCTGTAAGAACTCTGACCAAGAACTTCATGGTCTCTGATCTGGGCTTTATTCCAATGCAGACTGGCCAGATGGAAGCCTCTCCTCAGTAAAGGGAAAGGAAAATGAAAGAAACTCTACAGGAGTCTCAGGTGTGAGAAACAAAATGATCTGATCTGGTAAAACCAAGATTGAGTTGTTTGGCTGAAATTCTAAGCATCATGTCTGGAGGAAAACAAGGCACCACTCATCACCTGCACAATCCCATCCCAACGGTGAAGCATGGCAGGTGGCAGCATCATGCAGTGGGAGTGTTTTTAGCACCAGGGTCTGGGGGACTGGTCATGGTTGAGGAAAAGCTGAATGGAACAATATACAGAGATGTGCGGCTGTGGCTCAGCTGGTAGAGTGGTCTTCTTCTGACCGGAAGGTTGGTGGTTCGATCCCTGACCATGGCAGCCTACATGTCGAAGTATTAGTGGTCGACCGATACAGGTTTTTTAATGCCGATACCGATTATTTTGACATCAGTCTTAACCAATCCCCGATATGTGCTGCCGATTTTTTGGGACAAAAAAAGAGACATTTATTAACAAAACAAACAAAACATATTAACAGCTGGATAGCAAACAATGTGTATGTTGTTCTAGGCCTCGAGGTGGTGGCGCCTCAGATGATCCACATATTTGATGTGTTTTTCTTTTTTCCGGTATCAGCAGCAGCTCACCAGAGAATGGCAGATGTTGCACCGAGCCTTGCCTGCTGTTGGCTCAGTGAATTGGGCTTATTGACCGGCCGATGCCGATACAAGTAAAAAACGCAAATATCGGCCGATATATATCTGCTGGCCGATATATCGGTCTATCTCCACGAAGTATCCTTGAGCAAGATACTGAACCCCAAATTGCTCCCGATGCTGCGTTCATTGGTGTGTGAATGAATTCCTAATGGTGGCAGGTGGCACCAGTGTCCCCTGGTAGCCTCTGCCACCAGTATGAATGTATGTGGGCCACTAAACTGGATCTGAACATTGACCTCCCCATCAAATTTGATGGATTACAAGAGCATCAGCAGAGAATGACACAAAATGTACTGCACTAGTATTTTACAAATTCCAACCAGTCCAACAGATGTTAGGATGCCAGACACCAGAACCACTTTATACTGCAAAACACAGAAGACTTTCCCTGGCAGCGTCAGGCTTAATAAGAAATGTCTGAACTTGTTGGCCAAGTGCTTGAATTAGGGAGATAGACTCCAGCTTTAAGTGTCGCAATGGCAGGAAACTTTCTCTCCACGTGACATAAGTGATTTCTTTTGGTGTTCAACCATCCTCAAAGTGTATTCACTGAGTCAAGTGGGCCTGTTGTTGTGCTTATTAATTCCAGTTTCCATGACTAGAAAAACAAAAGCTTTTTTGATGGAATTATGAATCATCCGTTTTTTGAAGACACTTTGCGCAATAGTGCAGTTTGTTCAGACAACTTGCGAAAATAACTCAAATTCCTCAAGTCAAACTGGCATGACTCTTGAACTTCTTGTGAAAAACGTTCACTAAATGCTCCCGCCCATTCCCACAGATTCTGGCAACTGTTACTGGCAATCAACTGAATAGTTTTGGTAAGAGATCAACACTCCCAATAATAATTTGGCACACACGAAGACACAATCAGAATGTTAAAAACAACTGTCCAATTCAGCGTAATTATCAGGTTAACTTAAAGCTTCAAAATCTTCATGTCATTCATTCGATCATTTTTTATTGAATGACATTAGGACGCTGCTCATATGATCATGGTAATGACATACCAATTATGTGCAGGCCTGGTTGGTCGTGACATCCTCAAAGAAAAACAAAATCCATGTCAGCCACGAGAGCTCTTCTAATTTTTGAGTTTCTAGGAAAAAACCATGAAACGATATCAGTTACACGCCTCATGAGAGGAAGAAATGCAACAACTCATGACTTCTAAAACAGATAGGGAAATTCAGTTGGAAGTGTTGATCACTAAATGAAACAGGGCTGCACAGTGATGTAGTGGTCAGCACGTTATGCTCACAGCAAGAGGGATAATTTTGGTGACTCGAAATTGCCCGTCGGAGTGAATGAGATAATGAATGAATGGCTGTCTGTCTCTACATGTTAAATCCTGTGATAGCCTTGAAACCGGTCCAGCGTGTACCCTGCCTCTAGCCACAGTCTCAGCTGGGATTGGCTCCAGCCACCCATGACCTGAGTTAGGATAAATAATGAATGACTTTATATTACAGTCATTTGAGAATTATCAGACTTACTTGCAGGTACACCAGCTAAAATGTTGCATAGTCATTTAGGGAGTCATTTGTTAAACATTTACCATGATCTTTTTTTTTATGCATACAGTCAAGTCTTGTTACTTGTATGAAGTCAGAGTCAAGAGCCGCTGTGAGGGTGATTTTGGGCTATATAAATAAAATTGACTTGACTTGACTTGACTAGGAAGTTTTAGGTCATGGTCTTTAATTTCCTTCCATCACAGCAGAAAGTTTACTGTCATCAAGTCATAAATATAAAAAGCTATTGAGGTCTTTTCATCCAGAAGCTACCATCCTTTTAAATGATGTACAATTTGTCTTAAAACATGACATGTATGGGACCCCTGGTTTCTGGCTTCTTCCTATGGTTTTCCCAAGATGATGATATGTGACAATGGGCGCTTTCCCAACCCAAAGTTTAGTCCGTTTCAATCAAACTCCGGTTGTTAAAGCATTGTTGCAGTTTGTTTGGTCGGTTGTGAACAGTGCAGAACAAAACAGCCGGTCCGAGACCACTTGAGGGAGAGGGTCTCAGTCTGTTTCCAAACAAACTCTAGTCCGGTTCGATTGCACTGTCAACATTTTTCGACCCAATCAAACCACCAACTTTCCAACCAATAACAAAATTACACTGCAGGTATATTTCCAGCCCTCCGCCCTCCTACACACCCCTCGGCAAATCTTTTTTTGTTTGGGTTCTGCTTACATTTATGCACGATGAAAGCAAACCAGACTAAATACAAAATGAACCAAAAGTATCAATTTCACTCGGGTTTGGACTAACCAAAACAGACTTGGGGTGTAAAATTGCCCTATGTTTTTTTTTAAAATTTAAAATCATCATTAAATTGACTGTTTCCTGAAATAGAAAATTCCTTGCAATGTGCCTCTGGGTTGGCTTATGTCTCTTAAATTTCGTCTAATGCATGCATGTGTTTACACTGAATCGTTAGTTAATGTATTGACTTTTTGACCCCAGCATTGGATTGGCAGACTCCGCCCTTCACAATGCAAGCCATATAAAGAGATAATGTCAGTACAAATCTTTTTTATTGGCTGTAGAGGTATCAGTGCCAGCCATTCAGTACATATGCTTGAATTTAGTGTGACATTTTTAAGCTGTAAATTCACTATATCAATGTAAAAGCTTTTTTTTATAAATAAATTACATGAAATAATAATAAACTATAGCTAGTTTTTTAGCCACATATACAGAAACTAAGAATTTCTACTGTATTTGTTGGATATTAAGTGTTGAAAGGGTTAACAACACACAAAGTAAAGGGTAAGTGAAACATGAGACGAGATGCTGGGTGATTGTCAAGGAGTCCACAGCGAAAATAATTCCTTAGAAATAATTGCTGGAACAGGATCCATATCTCATGTCTGGCAGTCAGTCTGCCAGAGTGAGGCATGTGATTCACAGGAAACTGGCAGGTAAAACATTAAACTATTATCTAAGGCATTAACGGCATTGCAGTTCTCTGGAGCCAGCAGTGATAAGATAAAGTGGCTCACTAGAATTTCTTTGGCTGAGCACTGTATTAAGGCTGTGATGCAATAATTGGATTATAATGATTTATTAATTTGTTGTCATTTTTGGTCTGAAGGTCACTTGCATATTTGATTTGTAGACTGGTCTCGACTTAACGGTTGTTATTAATATATCTTTAGATATTTAGGATATCCAGTATTACGCCATGATGGACAGATAGTGGGGACAATCGATATACAGTATGCGGAAATCTAAATTTAGAGATGAACTCTTATCCAATTTTTTCTATCGACAATCTTTTTTCTTACTTCAAAGCCTTACAGATGTCTGGGTTATCGCAGAAATCCAGAGGACTCTTTGGGCCTGTTCTTGTCAGCTTATTTTTATGAAGTACAACACTGCATTGTGATTGACTGCCAGAAATTCTTAGACAAACTTCAGAACATTAGAATTTCATGTGTATGTTCTCATATCTGTAATAAGTTTTAGTCATCAGATTTCTGTATTTTAAACCACACTACATTTGTTTTGACCATTTTTAGCAGTGGGAGCTAATCAAAGAAATGGAGATTCTGATACCGGGTGCTCAGACGAGACAAAGACGAAAGATTGAACACGTTAACGTTGTTTAGTTTTTGCTGCTTGTCTGTCTACCCGTGGATCTCCTCTGTAAGTCCCTGTTGGTGGCTACTACGGTTCACTGAACTTTTTTTATCATTTTACACTTTGCACCATGTAGTAGTTTCTTAAGTGCACATAGACAACCTTTACACCGTCTTCCTCTCCGACGTAAACATAGTTGTACCTCCTCTTACCCACTTGACCCTGTTTCTCCCTGAGTCCTGAAAGATGGATTTGAGACTATTTGGTGTGTTAATATTAAAAAATCATTCTTAGTTCTGTCCAAGTCCCAGCATTTCTTGAACATGCAACTCTACAGCCAAAAAGAACCCCATCACAGATCTGTCAAACTGTATTCCTCTCCAAGATATTTGAAAAGGTTTTTCTTCCACTGACTTCAATCATTTTTGAATATTTTTCACATTGGTTTCCAGAGTCGGCACTTATCAAAGTCAAGAACCACCTGCTGCTTTCTGTAGAAGCCAAAGACAATATTATGTCAATGCAATATTACTGCTGTTAGATCTCAGCACCTCAGACGAACTCAGCCTTCTGAAGGCCTGGTGCACTGGGTGGGCATTTCAGGCCACTCACTTAACCCTGTAAAACCCAAATATAGAAAAACGCAAAAAAAATAAAAAAATTCAACCATTCAGATGTTTTTGTAGGAGGCCTTTGGAGGTGAAAATTGAGTTTTTTTCGAAAATTTTATGTTTTAGTAAGTTTTTACGGAAATGTTGTAATGTTGCGACATTGTGCTTAATGGGGAGCAGAATCTCCTGTATTTCCACTCATTGTCTGAACAACAATACAGAACTAAGGATTAATTTGCAGGGTTTTGCTTTTCCCAAACCAATATATAACATGAATAATAATCTCAGTCATTTGCTGTCAGTGGTTTTCCTCTTTCCAAGAAAAGAGAACCTTCTCTGTTTCCTTTGGTGGTTCATCACAAAGACTGGTCTCCCCTGAAAAACGACAATATAAGGCGTTTGCAGAGGCAGCAAAATATGAGTGAAAATGGCGGATGTCACAGTTGGCAGGGAGAAGAGGTGGATGCGTCAAACAAATGGTTGACTTTCACCAGGAGAACGGGGTTCATGTCTCGTGAAGAAAAAAGGAAACAACTTTTCTATGTAAATTTGGTTTTTTATGTAATTCCATGGCTCACGTCACCCTCGTATCTACTTCTACATTTATTTCCTGTCTTATATAATGCCTTAACGGGGAGTTTTTCGCCCCGAACCTAGGTTAGTGCTTTTGTAGCCTGCGGCCAAATGGCCTATACTGTCGTTTAGGTTAATGATCTTGTTTGGTATACCACAAGAGTAGGTGCGTCATTGTAATTTTATTCTCTTTGTAAATGTTTAATTATGAAAAAGCATGGACTGTTGTATCATTGACACACAGTTGTAGCTCCCTTTGAGAGCTCATGGCCTTGATGAGCTGAGACACCCGATCTTAAACAGATAACAGATAACTGTGGTTATAAAGTCATCCTTTTATCATCATAGAGTTTTGAGCACATATTTTATTTTGGAAATTTCAAGACAGTAGTCCATGACAATAACAGCATTGTGAGTTGCTGCTGTTAATAGTCTGGTCTGGTCACTGGATCATGTGAAAGTTATTGTCTTATTTGAAGAGGTTTTGTTTGAGATATTTGGAATGTCTATTCCTGTATTCTGTTACTAAAAAGCCTTTCTTTATTCATCCCGTCAACCAAATTGTACGTGCCCGGTGTTATATTTCTTTTATAAACTGGATGGAGCGTGTGATTTATGGCTTTATGTGTGAACGGCACCGCTCTGGCTCAAATACCACAGACTTGCTTGACCTAGTTGGAGTAAGATGCAAATCTTGGCTTCTCATTCTTAGTCAAGAATTTGGCCTATGCTTGGAATTTTGTGTAGAATGGAGGAAACTTGGAGACAACAATTACCTGCCAATCAAACAAACAAAAAAAACAAAGACACAAGCAAGATAAAGTCAGGTATGTAACCTTAACCTATTAAGAGTGAAGTTGTGCATTCTCAGTGTTGAAACAAATATGTTGTACTTCTGCAGCAGTGCTGCATTTTAAGGCATTTTTGCTGTTTCTTAAAGTGTCTCTCAGTCAGTGACATAACTAAATATAGCTTGAGGGGCGCGTGTGTAAGGATTTGGTTGATGAAAGAGATAAACTGCTACTGTACAACGCAGACAGCTTAAACAGTCTTCACTCATCAGCTTCCCTCAATGAGCAGCAGCAGTAATGACTGATGACTGAGGGAATATATCACATTTGAAACAAAATGCATTAGATTAGATCCTGTTACTGCTACTTTAAAAGTTCCAAATACTTCTCAAGCCTCACTAATCCCTGCAAACAACCCTGTCAGCCTGGTCGGACTGGGAAGAAAATTCGGCCCTGGAAATTTGCATATGGACCGGTCCGTCAGCCAACACCCTCCCCACCCACTCCGCCCACGCCCTGGCAGTTTCTGCACATTGACCTGCAGCAACCTGCACCTCAGCAAGATTTACAGCTCACATACACATCGTTAATGCAGACAGCATAAAAGGCAAACATTCACCTGCTTCTCAACAGGGTTTAAAGAAAGTATACTCCTTTGAATCAAACAGAAAATGAACAAAATGCAGTGCTCTCAATCGCAAATAAGACTGCAAACTGCCGCAGCTTGTAGTCTTTTGCATAGCATTGGCTTAACCAACAGAATAATACATTTCATTTTTAACCCATTTTGCAGCATCAACCTCAAGATAGTTTTTTCTTTTTGTTGCTGACATTTTCTGCACCACCCTTTTTGCTCTTTCGCTCCATAGCTACAATTTCATTGTATTTTTATTCAAATCCAATCTTTCTCTCTTGAATTAATTTGATTATTTCCGGCTTCACTTTGGTGAATAACACCTACTGTTCAATCACTGGCTGCTTGAAGCCCGCCAACATAAACAACCTGCACCTCCACCTTAGACGGGGAGTCGCCAGTCACGTAGAGATGACCAAGGCCACCAGTGATGAACGCCAACTCCTCTACGGATGTGTACCCCCGGCCCAACAGCTGAAGTCCAGGAGAAGCTTTCTCAGCCATGTCCAGCCCCTAACAGAATCACAGGAAGAAACCAGACTACAACTATGGACAAAAAGGCTTGTATTCCTCCTTCTGAAGCCATTCCCCCAGACTCAGAAGTACCATGTGTCCAGTGGAAGACGCTCAACCGCTGCCATGGCCAGATGAAACTGGCTAAACCACCTTTGAATGTGGAAAAGAGGACCATACAATGAAGCACTGCCTTGTCTGCCTACTACTACCCAACCAGTGCAGCTCAAAGGATCTTGCAGTGTTCAATAAAAATGCAAAGGACTGTGTAAAGAAATGGGAAACTGTCATATGACCAAACACCTCCAAAGACACGACTTTGGTGGGTGGAGGTTACGATGGTCAATACCACTGCTTGCCTTACAGTAGCTACCCTGGTGGTGGCTCTTCATCCCATCTGGCATATACATACAGTAGTGTTCAAAATAATAACAGTCCAATGTGACTAACCAGACGAATGCAGTTTTTTTGTATATTTTTTATTGCTACATGGCAAACAAGGTACCAGCAGGTGCGGTAGATTCTCAGAAAACCAACAAGACCCAGCATTCGTGATATGCACGCTCTTAAGGCTGTGTAATTGGTTAGTCATCTGATTAGATTCATCTGGTTAGTCACATTGGACTGCTATTATTTTGAGCACTACTGTATAAACACCTTGATTTTGAATTCCTACTGTACATTTTTGCACAATATCTTGCCTTAAAATGCTAGCAGTGGTAGAATCTCTGAATATAATAACAAAAGAGTAGGGCTGGGACTTGAACGCGTTAATTAAGATTAATTAATTACACAAAAATGAACGTGTTAAAAAATTGACGCATTTTAATCACGCTTATTTTTGCACCGCGGAACGTTTCTCACTGGATGAGTTTCAGGCGGACCGATTATACTGGAGCACCAACTAGTGTTCATGAGTTCAGACAACAACAAACCACAGTGAACATGAAGGAAGAAGCTGATGAGACCTTTGGTTGGCCCCGTGGATGATGGGACATTTAGTTACTAAAAACCAACGGATGGAAGCGTCGATAAGAGCATGGTTGTGTTGCTATGCAACAAGGAATTCACATATCACCGCAGCACATCCAGCCTCAAGTATCACCTCAATGCAAAACATATAGCAGCTAGCGTCTAGTGTGGTAGCTAGCGTGGATTGTGTTTTACTTAAAAAACCAAAGTATTCTAGTTTCCAGAAGGTCTACCTACCTATAGGCTACCTGAATTTATGAAATGTACTATATTTCTAAATATGCTATTGCTTCACTTAATGGCAAAAATTGCACTGGTCTGTTGGACTTGAACAATAATAAACAATAGTTGTGTTGCTTAAGCTTTTGTATTCAGTCATTATTCAATGGTATACTAAAAATCCATGTGGAAAAAATTACTTCTCACTGTTCTCAGGTCAAATATTTATATGCGATTAAAATGCGATTAATTTCGATTAATTAATTACAACGCCTCTAATTAGATTAATTTTTTTAATCGAGTCCCGGCCCTACAAAAGAGCAAACACAAAGAGACACTGTTGGTCTCACACACATACAGTCTCATCAGTGTGTGGTTTGAGATGCAATGAGGTGTGTAACGAAAGATGACAGATGATCTGGTATTTATGAATAAAGAAATTAAGTACGGATCTGAGATGGAGATAAAGTAATTTCCACAAAGCACAAGGTTAGACGAGGTCAGTCAGACATCTTTTATGCCATCCAGCGCTGTCGGTTATAGGCAGTGTGCTTTTCACTGTGCTCCATTAAGCGTGCACGCGTGAAAACATCTGTGTCCTATAAGGCTTCTTAAAGGCATGAGAAAGAAAAATCCTGCATCACAGTTGTCCTTGAATTAAAAGTAAAGTTATGTCCAAACTTACGTCATGTTCACATAATGTGTTCGAACGTATAGAGTGACCTCAGTTGGAATGAAACTTCTACTCTGAATTATTATTCCAGGCTGACCCTGGCCTGTGTCAGAAGCAGTGTGAGTGAAGGAGTCTGAAAAGAACCAGTCTCCCTGCCGAGGCTAAGCAGAAGCTCTACAACTTGAGTTATTGAACTGTAAATAATAAGGATGCCTGTTGTTTCTCCATTTTTTATCCTTTCAGTGTCAATTTCTAGGGCAAGTTTTTACATTTGCAGCTAAAGCTTTAATATTTTAGTGTTGTTCCCAAACAGTTTTTTTTCTAATAAAGTACATCTGTGGTTAATGAGCTCCCTGGTTACCAAACAGTCATGAGGATACATACTGTGGTTGGACAAAATAACAAGCACTTCTACCACATGCACATAAAATGTCTCGCTGTTGAAACTTTTCACTGATCCGTGACATGATAGGTACATAGTGTACGAGGCCTGATTATTTTTCTTCATGAGGGAAGATTGTCTGTCCTGATTGAGGGTCAGAGCACTGCAGCTGTGGTACAAACTAGCTGTAGATCTGAGGTCTGCCCAAACGGTCAGCTCCTTTAAATCAGGACTAAAAACACTATTGTTTACTGCAGCGTACTCTTAACTTTAACACTTATCTGCTGTCCTCTACTGACCTTACTTTTTAACTTTTTGACTTGTGCTTTTTATTATTTTATCTATTTTCTTATCCTGCTGTATCTTATTTTATCTTATTTGTATTTTTATTTCTATTTCCCTGTTTTAATTGACTGTTTTTACTGTTTTCAATTGTGTCTTGCTGTTTTAATGTGTATGTAAAGCACTTTGAATTACCTTGTGTTGAATTGTGCTATACAAATAAACTTGCCTTGCCTTGCCTTGGTGTTCTCTGCAGATTCTAAAGCCTCTTGAGGTGAATTTGAAATTTGTGATAATGTGCTATATATTTGACTTTGGGGGGGCTTGAGGTGTTAGCAGTTCGCACTTTCACCGCACAGCAAAAGGTTCACAGGTTTAAATCCGGCCAGTAGGTGTGAATGTGGATGACTGGCTGTCTGTCTCGTTGGCTACATTCAGACTGCAGCCAATAATGGCCCAAATCCATTTTTTTTTGCCCATATATGACTCAGATCTCATTTTTTTTTTCCTCTACAAGAGTGTGAAAGGCACAAATCTTTATTGTTAAAAGGATCTCCGTTAGCTGTCACCAAAGCGGACAAGCTAGTCTTCCTGCCTCTTCAGGCGACTTTTACGTCTCTCGAAGGAAACTCTTGGGGAGACGGGTCGGTAGTCAGAGACATCCCGAAATTTTGGATACACACACATGCACGCACGCACCACAACCAATCATTGTTAAGAATCTTGCTCCATTGCTCCTCATTCTTCTTCTAGTTGACATCTGCTCATAACTTTGCTGGCTTCCACTGCACATCAACTTGCTTGGAATCAGGCTTGTAACCGGAGGGTCGCCGGTTCGAATCCGGCCTTTAGGTGAGATTGTGGATGATTGGTTGTTTGTCTCGATGGCAAAAGTGGCTCATATGTGACTGAGATCTGATCAGTGTAAATGGCACAAATCTACGACAGCGTATTAGGGCCAAGTGTGAGAAAAAAAACAAAAAAAACAGCCCCTGGGAAGGGGAGTTATATTTTGAGAAAAAAGTCGCAAATTTACTAGATTAAAATGGCAAATCTACGAGAAAAAAGTTGCAGATTTACGAGATTTAAAGTGGAATCTTTGCTTGAAAAGAAGTTGCAGATTTATGAAAAAAAAGTGGCAAATCAACAAATCTTTTCACGTGCCATTGTGGCTGGGTTTATTGATTTTTTATTCCTCTCTGAAGTGTGTGTGTGTGTTTGTGCTTGCACTTGTGGTACCAGACGGACCCAGTGAGGCATGGACCATATCCTACTTCGCCCTTAACTCAATAGCAATAGCTCTTAGAGGGTGAAGCTTATACAAAATATAACGTTAGTTACGTACTGTAACTCCAGATTCTTTGAGTATAAGTGCAGCCCTGAGATCTGGGCCTCACTGGCTCCATAATGGCTGAAGAAAAAGTTATTTGGGGAACCGATTGCCCGGACTCACTGCAATTTCTATGCGTATGTTCTGTACTGCTGCACCTCTTCACTGACGTGTCCCTGTGGAATCCCCTGCTTTCCGGGTGGCGTCAGTGGTTGTGTTGAGGTTTCTTAACAAATACAAAGCACCATTTTTCTGACTTTTTTTTATCATAAATCTGCAACTTTTTGTCACGCAAATTTGACACTTTTAATCTCGTAAATCTGCAACCTTGCAAATTTGCCACTTCGAATCATTACCCTCCTCCCCCGGGTCCGTATTCTTCTTCTTTTTTTTTCACACCTGGCCCTAATACGCCATCGTACAAATCACATAGAATCCAATTTTCTAAGACTCCAACTTGGGCCTCTTTCACATGTGGTCCTAAATTGGATACAGCAAGGCACCAAACCCCCCACACAGCTGCTGCCAACTGCTCCTGAGCATGGTGTGTTCACTGGTGTGTAAAAGGATGGGTTAAATGCAGAGTTCCAAAATAACTAAATGTTAATCTTCTTCTGTGGACGCGGGTCAGTTCACACTGGAGTCCAGTGTTTCCCATACCATTATATTAGGAACTGCACCCCCACCCCCCTTGACGATCAAGTTAAGACAATCTTCCTTTTATTTAACAATCTAAATAAGCTTATCTTATTCTCCTTTACAATAATTAATTAAAATATGCAATGATTAAGATCAGTGTATATAATGGAATAGTGGCATTAGAATCTGCGAAAGGCCACTAAATTTGGGCTTTTTATGGAGAAAAAAAATTGGGATGAAAAAGATTCTATGTCACGGTATCTCCTGACTGTGAAAATGTCATTTAGCTCTCAAAGTGCATGAGATTAATGCATTTAACTTAACCCATAAGAACCCATGGTGACACCTGTGTAACAAACACTTTAATCTTCTAGAATCTCCCATATTCAGCTTTATGCTTCACCTTAACTCATTAAATCCCTAAGTGACGTATACTCAACACCCTGGTGTGGTGGTCATGTGACTTTGACAAGAAGTGACTTCTCCAAAATATGTGTGACTGGAAACAGAAATGTGGAAAAAGTAGCTAATTTCAAAAAGCTTATTTTTTGTTAAGAGGTAACTTACGAGGAAGTTTAAACCAATTTAACAATTCTAATCCGTTAATAGTTTGTCCTGTACTGCATTTAATTTGTTCTGACCATATTTCCTGAACAAATAAAAGTCACAATTTTGATATATGCTATAGCGATGCAAACAAAAAGGCAAATGGTTATGTGTTTTTATTTATTATTGATTTATTCTTATTTTGTTACTTAAAAACAATTCAGAAAAATTATTTGTTGTTAAACAGCACTATTAATTTCACAATTTTAATATATGTTGTGGAGATGAAAAAAAAAAGGCCAATTTGTGTTTCTGTAAGGAGAAATTTTGTTTTTTTGTTTTTAAATTAAATGCACGTTGGAAAATATGTTGTCTGCCCCAAAAAATGCTGTAAACCAAGGTGAAACACTGGGAGTCTGATATAGGCCACATCTTTAAAATAATGCAAACAGCCAAGAACAAAAAATCAAATGTGAGCCAAAATCCAAATCCAGCACTGAGACCTGAAGTGTGAACGTAGCCTCTGTGTAGAAGAGAACCAGGGGAGTTACAGTCCAGCTGGGGATCTTTACCTAAAGTCTGTTCTATGTAGGTTAATAAACTTAATCCATCCTTTCCCACATCTATCAAATGCATCACTCTTGAGTCTCAACTTCAATGTTAGTTTCCATTACAGACATCACATTAAACCAATCTACTTATGTAGGTGGATCTTTTTTGTCGTTCTGTTTTGCAGCTTTACTCTGTATGTTTGCTTTAGAACAGCCAAGAGGACGAGTCGGCATCTTACCCAAATATGAAACTTGGAAGCAAAAGTCACTCTTAGTTCCTCTGACTGACTTCCAGTAGTTTTATAATATCAGAACAATTCCAAAATACATGATGATGATTTGCTCTGGCAGTCTGCCACTCTTTTTAGAGCTGGCTTTATAAAAACAATCCGACCATGTTTTTCCAATTAAACCTTCTCCAAGTCAGTGAGTTAGTTGACTTCCACTGTTTAGCATTTAGGTTCTCCCACTCCTTCACTTACATTACAAATGTCCCACTTCTCTTTCATGTTGGATTTGTTGAACAAAACAACACATACAGAAATGTATCTTTTCAGAAATCATGAGCCTTTTACTTCAGATAATCAATGCACCTTTATGTGAGCAGTTTCATGTAGGAACTATTAAGTATTCTACCTTAAAGAGACATAGCTCTTAACTCACACCAAACAGTTTATATGAATAAATAGCACTACATGTAAGAGATAAAAATCCATATTACATATTTGGTAGTGAACGTAGAAATATTGATAAATGATGGTTTCACTTGTTTTCTATCAAATGGTTTGTATCACTTTGGGAGATGACGTTTGAGCAATTTAAACTATATACTGGAGCATACATTTTAATTTGCAAGTTTTTAACAGCACAGGCTGCCAGCATGCATAAAGAAGAGCTTTTCCAGCACAGAGTGAGCACAAGGACTAATAAAGAATTTCATGGAAAAACAAAAGTATTGATCGAGGCAGCTGGCAAACAAAATGTGCTGTTCTTTTATTACTATGGTGAGTCATTGTATGGGTACACAGTGACTTTAAATCGAATCAATCAAATGTAATCAGCGAGAGACGATACAGATTAACAAGATCCGTTCCTGGGAATTAAACTTTAAATCCAAGCCAAATGTTATTGTGAGGATGTATCATATGCCAGATAAAACGGATATGTATGTCAGTTTGTGATCCCAACTCCAGCAAAGGCCTCAAACCTTTAGGAAGTTCGCCTTCATGGCCTCTGCGTTTAAATGGCTTTTGTGAGTTTAAGTGTTGTTTTTACATGATGGACCGGCTCCGGTGTTGTCCCATATAATATTTTATTGGACACATTCATGGCTCTTTATGCAAAAGAGGCCAAACTGTTTTTATCAGCCATAAGCAATCAGTCCAGTCCAAAACAGGTTAATGTGTACTCCACACAGAAAAATGCTAATCTTGCTGAAAAAAGCAATTATAGTGGCTGAACATAGGGCTGGGCGATATATCAATATAAAAGATTTATCTATACATTTTTTAAATGTGATATGGAATTAGACCATATCGTATATATCGATATAGTTCAATTTTTTTTCTTACTTTATATATAAACTAGTGCAGTGCCCGTAGGAAGAAGTGAATAAAGCTAAATCTCCGCTTAGCATGCTAATCGGGCATAACAGAATTTGCACATTACATGCAGACTACTACAACGTCTGCAACTCCATAAAACACTTTTCATAAGTTACGCACACCATCCAGCACATACACATTGAACATTGATATTCGCTGGAAACTATTGGAATATTATTGAAAAATCGAACCTTGTAGCAAGTTAGGTAGGCTAAATAGACTTAGAGATGAGATGAGTCAGGGTGGAGATCCAGAGTGAATTGTGTTAATGACCAGGTGTAGGCCTATCACACAATGGGGCGGAGCTCCCCTAAAAGGCGTCCGATCGGAAATAATGATATTTTGAAAAATGAATTAAAACATCTTCAAAATTGAGGATGCACACCTTCGTGCCATGCACAAGCCACATACGAAATCTGAGGTCAGTCTGACTAACTGTCAGCGAGATATGAACTAGACACACACACACACACACACAGACGCTTCTTGCTTTTATAGATAGATGTTGCCCTTACTAGGGTATGTGATATTTAGTTCTTTTGTAATGTTTGTTATTCTTTTCCCATATAAATACATTTATTTCAGAAAAAGAGTGGCCTATTTTATTTCATAGGCTATTTTTATTTAAGATTTTTTTTTTTTAAATGTGCACTTTATGGAGCTTTGATTTTAAAAAAAAAAAAAAAAAAAAAGCTACTCCTGTTGTTACACAGGATTTATGTTCACTTAAATAATAGATAAATGGTTCCAATAAACTACAGTGACTTGTCATATTTGACTGACTGAACATTTGCTCTCACTTTGCGATAAAAATATTGGGATATATATGGTATATATCGATGTTCAGCCTAAATATATCAGGATATGACTTTTGGTTCATATTGCCCAGCCCTAGCTGAACATTTCTTTTCTTTCGTGTCATTTCAACATCGACTTAGTCACTGGCTGCTCCCGCTCACTCAGTCTGTATTTCACTCACAGTCAGCTTTAACATGTAAGAGCAAGATCAGAAAGAGGATTGTTGTAATATATTATTTTATTTATAAGTAAAAGTAAAAAAGTTTTGTTTTTGTTAATGTTTCCCTTTGATGTGTCGTCTCAGATTCGTTGCGGATGCGGCTGACGTTCCAACTTGTGTTTTTGGAGAGAAAAAAATTGCACTCTGCAATCCTGTAATCCAACTCGTTTTTCTTGTAGCGTGTGAGTTTATTTTTTTTGTGTCTTGGCTGATCCATTTTGCTTTTGTGCTGCCGTCTTGGCCAGGTCACACTTGAAAAAGAGGTTTTAAATCTCAATTAGTTTTTTACCTGGTTCAGTAAAAGGATATTGATTCATCCTCTTCCTCTTGCATTGTTATCAATGCAAGAGGAAGAGCAGAAAAAATAGTTTCCACCACCAAGAAGTGCATGATCAGAGTGAGAACACAAAACATACAGGGAGTCTGACAGCAGTTTTTTTTGTTGCTCTCAAGTACAACTAAAACGAGGACAAAGTAAAAATAATCTTTCGAGCACTATAAACATCTTAATACGATGCACACATAAATAAATACACTCAGATTCAGAATACTTTATATATATATATATATATATATATATATATATATATATATATATATATATATATATATATGTATGTATCTGTACTATGGACAGGCTGACTGTTAACTGTAGAAATAAATACATTGACATCAACAACAACCACAACCAGTGACCGTACAGCAGAGCGGGATGCAGAATGATTTTCTGGTTATACTGCATTTTGTGCATTAAGCAGCCTGATGGCAGAGGGGATAAAATAATTTGCATATCGGTTTGTCTTCCGGATCGGCACATAATACGGCCGACCTGAGGGCATGATTGTAAATACACTGCCAAGAATGTGATCAGGTTGGGTTAAAATTCAAATTGCTTTCTGGACCACCCTTATTGTCTAAAGCAGGGATGGCCAACCTAAATGCTGCAGGGGGCCACAATTTTTCATGGACACTACTACTACTACTAGACTACTAGTCTTTAACCCATGAGAACCCAGACCCATTTATCCTTAAAGGGAAATTATTGGGGATATACCACAGACCAAGTGGACTACATAGATTCACATTTCTCATGTTAAAAAAAAATACTACCCCTTAATGTCAAAGATCTGTGATGTGACATATATGTCACACCTTTTCTGCTTACACAAACACAAATTTGCCTTTTTCTCTGCATCTTCACAACATCAAAATTGTGACATTAGTAGTGAAACAAATTCCTTTCCAGATTTGTTTAAACAGCAAAAATAATTCAGTGGCCTATTACCATATTTGTTATTGTGACAAATACGTCACTTCAGGTTTTCCATGATAATTTTTAGATTAAAAGCCTGATGTGACGTATACGTCACAGCGATATTTTTGTAACTTGTTTTATATTGATTTGTTCAGGAAATATGGTCAAAACAGGCTAAATGCAATACAGGACATTAACAGATTATCAGTGTTAAATGGGTTGAAACACACCAGGGTGTTAAGTATGTGTCGCTTAGGGACTTAATGAGTTAAGGTGAAGCATAAAGCTGAATTTGGGAGAATCTAGAAGATTTACAGTGTTTGTTACACCCGTGTCACCATTGGTTCTTATGGGTTAAATGAGGACTTCTGCACTGTGACATGTGCACACCAACCTTAATGCTGTTACAGTTTAAAGAGCATCTACTAATAATCCGACAGAGAGCTGCTGCTCCTCCAATTTAAACCTCTGCAACTCTCTCCGGATGGGTGAAAAATGGTACAAAAAACAGAAGTGCAGCAAGTTAATTGTCGAAGGTTTGAAAGTTCATCCCTGCAGAATCCAACCAGAGAAAAGAGAACATTTTTTAAACAAGTTTTGTCTCTTTTCTTTCTTTTTCTTTTTTATAACAGTGTGAACGGCACAAATCACATAGAATCCGATTTTCTAAAAATCAGACTCAGGCCTCTTCAGGCTACCATTTGGGATTAAATCTGTTTCTGTGGAGCCATTCACGTCACGCTTTTACTGTGCAATTGGGCAATCTGCAATATAATTACTCACCTAACACTTTAACACCTCAGCACTCTGCACTTTAATCAGCCCTTTGATATCTAAATTTAGCGTTTAACACTAGTAAAATACGTTTGGTCTCCTGACCCCTTGGCCTGTATGTTCCATGATCCACTGTGCTTTTCATTGTTCTTGCTTTCATTTTTATTTTCTCTTCTATTGTGTTTTCAAGGACACGTTTTCTCTCGGTAATTACCCCTCCTGCTCATTCTGGCCATGAAGGCCAACTGTTCTACTTGTTGTTACCGTTGTTTTATTGATTTTATTGTTATGTTTATGGTATTGACAATCAACCTGCCAAAGGGACTAAAGATGGAAATTAGCCGTTGGCTATAATCTTGCATATTTACTAGGGCTGGGACTCGATTAAAAAAATTAATCTAATTAATTAGAGGCTTTGTAATTAATTAATCGAAATTAATCGCATTTTAATCGCATATAAATATTTGACCTGAGAACAGTGAGAAGTAATTTTTTTCACATGGATTTTTAGTATACCATTGAATAATGACTGAATACATAAGCATATTTAGAAATATAGTACATTTCATAAATCCAGGTAGCCTATAGGTAGGTAGACCTTCTGTAAACTAGAATACTTTGGTTTTTTAAGTAAAACACAATCCACGTTAGCTACCATGCTAGCAGCTAGCTGCTATATTTTTGCATTGAGGTGATACTTGAGGCTCGATGTGCTGCGGTGATATGTGAATTCCTTGTTGTATAGCAACACAACCATGCTCTTATCCAGTGAGAAACGTTCCGTGGTGCAAAAATAAGTGCAATTAAAATGCGTAAATTTTTTTTTTAACGTGTTAATTTTTGTGTAATTAATTAATCTTAATTAATGTGTTAAAGTACCGGCCCTAATATTTACATGTATATGTTCATTAACATGTATTGTCCCTGTTTTAAATAAATAAACTCAAACTCAAACGCTCCTGCCACTCCTAGCTCCTCCTGTGTGCACACCTACGTACAGACACAGCAGCCATCACTCCAAAAAAAAACATTGTTAAAAATCTTTTTGACATCTGCTCATAACTTTTCTGGCTTCCACTGCACAAACACTTGCTTGGAATCAGGCTTGTACCCGGAGGGTTCGCTGGTTGGAATCCGTCCAGTAGGTGAGAATGCGGATGATTGGTTGTTTGTCTCGATTGCTACATTTAGACTGCAGACAAAGTCTCTCTTATCCAATCTGATGCGGAACTGAAGTGTAGACTGATACCCTCTTTCAGTATCTCAGTTGAGTTCAATTTTGATCCGTCATGCTCAGCAGGAAATACCACCTTTGGGGGTCATAGATACCACCAAGTTCATCAAAGTTCAGTTCAAGTTCACAATTTACATCATGAAATATGTCCCAAAATATGTCCCTTTGATGTGTCGTCTCAGACTTGCAGAACCTCAAAACCTTCAAGTTTTAAGTTTTTTATTTTGCACAATAATAAGACAAAAAAAGAAAAGGATAAAGAAATAGCAACAAAATGAAGGTGCAAGGTTGCAGCAAAAACCCAGAAGGGCTTCTACAGGGCCTCTATGTATATTAAAATTCATAAGTTAAATTAAAAACAAGTAACTATGAAGTAGAAAAAATAAGTACCATACTATAAAGCAAAATTATAATAATATTAAAAAGTAAAATAAAACAAAAGTGTTGAAATGTGTGTGTGTGAGTGCATGCATGCATCTGTGTCTGTGTGTGTGTGTGTGTGCATGCATCTGTGTATGTGTGTGTGTACTACTTAGTGACCTGAGCAATCAGAGCCACTAAACTGCTGTTGTATGTGTTAAGAGAGAAAAACTGTATTGAACTATTAAATTGATCATTCCAAAGTATTGTACCTCTAGCCTGGGTATACCCATACTGCCTCAATTTAATTTCGAACTGCAAGACAGTCTGGAATCTATGGCAGATTCTTAGCCCTGTTTTAGGGATCCAATCACAGAACGGGGAGGGACGGCAAGACGATGACGCGTACTATTGGACAGCCGGAAGCTTGTAGTTTTGTAGTTTTCTTACAGATCCAACATGGCTGCAGCAGACGCCAAGCTCTCTTTGGATCTAGCTGTAGACGGTGTTCTAGATAGTTTAGAGCCAAAGTTTATTTTAAAAGAAGAACAACGTTTGACTTTATACTCCTGTTTCACCGTGAAAAAGATGTTTTTGTCTTACTTGCGTCAGGATTTGGCAAAAGCCGAATCTACCAGCAGCCCGCAGCAGCTCGTCTATTGCCCATAAAATCAGTGGTTGTGTGTGGCTGAATGACATGAGGGGAAATAAGGCGTAAAAATAAATAATCTTGCAGAAAGTGAGAACTGGAGAAGCAAAGCAGCAAGCAACACTCTCTCACAGACACACAGACACACACACACACACCAACACTGCCGGTAGACTGTGAGCTGAAACTACAGAGCAGCCAGAGTCAGAACATGCTGCAGAAAAACGTTGCAGAAGCAGAATTGAGCATTTTAGTCTCAAAGTAGAGTAGGCTAGTCTGGCTATGTAAACATCAATTTCTGTCGCTCTACATACGTCATCTGGTATAACTGATACGATTGGCTAAGAGCTACCTACAGACGCTTATGATAGACATTCGTAGCGCCCAATAAACGTCTCTGGAGGATCGTAAACCACACCTCCTTTACGGAAAAATGAATTGGTGGTAGCGAGACTAGATCTCATTTGTGATTAGTCTGGTGTTAGCCAGGCCATTGTACCTCTGTATTTTAAGGTAAATTGATCAAGGGTAGTACGACAGTGAGGCAGGTGAAATCTTGTCAGTTGTCTTGTATTGAACTGATGTAATTGTGAGTTGACATGGGAATATTCACTGAAAGCTTTAGGAATGGAATTTGGAATATACATATACTTAAAGATAAAAATGCATATTTGGTATATATTGATCTGAAAAATTTTCATTATCTTGAGTTTTTGGAAAAGGGAGCAGAAGGATCTAGTTCTAACAAATCTTTTCTGAACTAGATAAATACTATGGAGCAGATCTGGGCATTAGGGGGCTGTCCCTGTCCGGCCCGCGTGAGGTTACCCCGAAATTAGAAATCAATACAACCACAGTGCTTTTATTTTGAAGGCGATTTACGTATGTGTATGCATGCATAAGCACCTGCACAGATTTGTCTTGTTAAAAACACTTTGCTTTTTGCACAGGGTAATTAAATTGTTTGTTTACTGCACAACATACATGCTCTATATAGATTTTTTGGGTTTGAATGTATGTTGTGTTAAAAATAAATTGGTTTTTACTATTTTTTACTGCTATATATGACTAACTCCACATTAACCCTTTGGAGTTTGGGGCTATTTTGATGGGTTTTGACTCTTTTTCATTCTGCCTGTATAAATTACTTAAAAAAATGTTTATCATTCCATGCTGGTATCATATTTTTTTTTCAGCACAACCTCACCTGATTATTATTTTTTCATTTTGAATTCAACATTTTGAACACAAAAAAAACACAATAAACACACACACACACAAAAAACATAAAACACAAAAATAACATACATAAAAAACACAAAAATGACACAAAAAAACTGAAAAACACAAACAAATACACAAAAACACTTTTAAAAACAGAAAAATACAAAAAACACAGAAAAATACAAAAAAACAAAGAAGTTACAAAAACACAGAAAACCCCCCACAAAAAAACACATGAAAACACATATAATAAACACACAAAAATCACACAAAAAACAAACACAAAAGATTGCATTAAAAATACTGAATGCACACTGCAAAATTCAATAGAATCTCTGCAAAAACTTCAGTAATATCATGTTACACTTGGTCGAGGAGGTTTTTACCTTTGCTGAAAAAAAGTTGACGTGCTAAATGGGACATGAAAACTTCTGGAAAAGCCAAAACTTTAGAGCAAAGCTGACAGCAGGGCTCCATGCTGCTTCGTTTTTATGTTGCAACGTCATGAGTTGTCATGCTCCGGCGCTTTTGTGGACTCCAGAGGGTTAACATAGTCTTTTCATAACATACTGTATATTCTTACCACTAACAGCTCTAAAACCAGATAATTTACTGCATTTTATAAAGCGATGAAATTCATATCGAGCTGAATTTAGTTCAGAGTTTTGGTCCGGCCCTCTGCAACCTTTACAGTATCTCATGTGGCCCAAACAATGTTGCAGTATATAAGGTGTGGAAAAAACAGTTACGGGCAACACTGAGATCATGTCTGTGGAAAATATACCACGAGGGTTATGATGCTGCATATTTCTTCTCTAGAAACCACATAAAAACTTTGGCGTAACAGGTGCAAACATAAAACCAGCAGTGTTCTCCTAATTCTCAACATAAAACCTTTTTTTTATTTCCCCCTACACTAAAGGCACCATATTTCTTCAAGAACCAATTATGGATGTATTTCACCTCGCAGCCCCACATCTGTTACTTGATGGCCATTGCTCTCCCAATTTAAAAAGATATATGCTACTTGTTCCTCCCTTTAGAGTCAATGATGACTGCTTCTATACGTTAAACACGACAGAATAAACTTGACCCAATTGGTGTCAAGTGCGATACACTGCTGGGCGCTTTTTTATTAACACGGCTACTGCTATTTACAATTTTACTAGTTACAACATACCATGGAGATTTCTCTCCACTGCTTTACAAGCCAAATAAAAACACAGCGAAGCAGCGCGAGCAATCAGCTTTAAAGGCAGATTATCCAGTAAAGTGATATGGGCCAATAAAGACAGTTGTGTTATCTTACCAGTCAGCCGTCAAGCCGCCGTGGCGCCACAACAGCATCTGGAGAAGGAAGCAGGGCAGACATGATACCTGTCAAAAAGATGCCGTGGATTTTTTGGAATCAGGACGAGGAAGTGAGGGGGCTGAAGGTGAATATATGAACTTTATAAAAGATTTATCTGTAACCTGGTTTAGTGGTTTAATGTGGTTAGTCTGTCAGAACCAGAAAGATCTTTTTTTACTGTCATTATAATCAAGTGCAATGGAAATGTGGATGGCTTCTCTCCATGCATTTAGAAAAACAATGTCTAAAATATATATTTTTGAAAATATAAGCAGGGAAAAGGTAAACAACAGTAATACCAGCTTAAAAATAGAGTCTAGTTATGTAGAGTGCTTAACAATTTTATTAGACCACCTGTCATAAAAACGGGAAACATCAAAATTTTTGAAAATTTTCAAAAGCTTATATTTATTTACTACTTTACTTAATATGTATTGTTATCTATTTGGCAAATAACAAATTAATTTCACCTTTTTATTCCCAGATTTGCGCCAAAGTCAGAAATTATCAAACACGAAAACTATTTTTTCTGTCCAGGAATGCAAGTAAATAACTATAATTTGACATATTAATCAAGAAATAATAATGTGCTTTACTGTTTTTACAGGGTTTTTTTTTTTATAAAACAGTAAATTTGAAAATTAATGGAAAACAATAATAATTTTATTTGAGCATTAAAATATCATTTGGGTTAAAGAGCTCTACATACTGCTGTATCAACCATTACAGAAACATAAAATATGATTTTGGTAATTACTAATGCTGTTAATTTAGGACAGCTGTGACATAAACCACTGCTCTAATAAATGTGTTAAGCTCTGAATTTGCAGGTTATTTACACGGTTGCATATAAAGTTGTAGTAAGAAAAGTTGAGTAATTTTCTTTTCAGACACAAACATCTGTTTATTCCTATTTAAACGCATCAGTAATCACAATCGAGATTGATTTAAAAAGTTTTGTGAAGAACAGTGTAGTTGGGTGATTCTCATGAAGCCACTCTAAACTATGTCTGTGAAGATTATAAGGACTTACTTTATTCAACTAAATATATTTCACTTTTATATGAATGAACAATATAGCCATAATAAGGCACACATCACTTTTTTGTGTTAAAATAATATTTTCTATATTTTTTTACATATTTTTGATTCACAAATTCATTATAATGTATAATTTAACAGAATGTAGTCAAATATAATGGTTTTTAACAATGTGTAAAAAAGAAAATCTGAATGAAAATTGATGAGAAAATATGGTTAAATGTTACGGTAGTGATAGAATCGTTTGCATTAAAATATGTGTATATTTTAATAAAAATACATTTTGGTGATACCAGCTACCCTTGAGCATATTTAAGTGCTTGCCAAAGAAAAGAAAGAAAAAAAAACCTTTCGTTATTTTTATTTTATTTAAAAATGTCTTACGGTAAAGAATTTTGCTCACAGTGTCTCTAAAAATGTTTTTAAAAAAAACTAAAAAAAAACTAAATTTTTTAAAAATAGATTATAAATTCATATTAAACAGTGGCTTTAGATTGTTTATGTTTTAAAGGGTCAAAGAAAATATGTTTCCAATGCTCTTGGATTTTTGCTATGAGCTGTACCATGTTCATGAGAATCACCCAGTTGATGAAAGTTTAATAAATAGCTTATATTTACAGTTTTCTTGTGCATTTTTAATATTTTTGTGCTGCTGCAGTCTGCCACTTTGTCCTATCTCTCTGCTCTCCTGTGCCAAGTTTCTGTGGTTGGATGTTTACGATACTTACCAAGTAGTTGTTGTTGGCTTATTCCCAATATCAGTTCATGAAAAGATTTCTGCAGAAGAATATTATACCGTTGCATGTCGTAAGTCTATATTACGAGAACTGGGCTTTCACAATATTGTTATTACTGGTAACAGTGAATGGCGTGGCAGGTGTCTCAAATGACACCGGGTTGAAAGCACATCAGCAGATCTGAGCCTTTCCTGCATGAAATGGCTGCATAGTTATTAACTATAATAATCTCCTTGCAGGTCTTTGACATACCTGCAGAGCACCAGTTTACATTCCTGTAAATAACATGCAAATGCACATAACTAGACTTTTTTTAAGCTATTACTGTTGTTTGCTAGTCTGGCTGACGCTAGACTATATCACAAATGAGATCTAGTCTGGATGCCACCAATTCATTTTTCCGTAGAGGAGGCGTGGTTTACGATCCTCCAGAGCCGTTTATTGGGCGCTACGAATGTCTATCAAAAGCGTCTGTAGGTAGCTCTTAGCCAATCGCATCAGTTATACCAGATGACAGATGCAGAGCAACAGAAATTGATGTTTACATAGCCAGACTAGCCCATCTCTACTTTGAGACTAAAATGCTCAATTCTGCTTCTGCAACGTTTTTCTGCAGCATGTTCTGACTCTGGCTGCTCTGTAGTTTCAGCTCACAGTCTACCGGCATTGTTGGGGTGTGTGTGTGTGTCTTGGTGTGTGTGTGTGTGTGAGAGAGAGAGAGTGTTGCTTGCTGCTTTGCTTCTCCAGTTCTTGCTTTCTGCAAGATTCTATATTCTACATTATTTTCACGCCTTATTCCCCCTCATGTCATTCAGCCACACACATCCACTGATTTTATGGTCAATAGACGAGCTGCTGGGGGTCTCTGGGCGGCTCCGCTGTCCTCCGGCTTGTAGCCAGATCACCATGGTTACAGCAGTGAGCGGTAGCGGGGCTAGTTGGTAGATTAGGCTTTTATAAAACCCTGTGGGAAGCAAGGCTAAAACATCCTTTTTGGTGGTGAAACAGGAGTGTAAAGTCAAACGTTGCTCTTCTTTTAAAATAAACTTTGGTTCTAAACTATCTAGAACACTGTCTACAGCTAGATCCAAAGAGAGCTTTGCGTCTGCTGCAGCCATGTTGGATCTGTAAGAAAACTACGAAACTACAAGCTTCCGTCTGCCGAGTAGTAAGTGTGATTGGATCCCTAAAACAGGGCTAAGAAACGGACTTAAATTCCAGACTGTCTTGCAGTTCGAAATTAAATCGAGCGCGAAAGGCAGTATGGGTATACCCAGGCTAGTTGTTTGCCTTTTCCCTGCTTATATTTTTTCATTTTATATTTTTATACATTGTGTTATTTATGTTTCTATATTCAGTACTGTGCAAAAAGGTGTGAAGAAATGCTGTAAAAAAAGAATGATTTCAAAAATAGAAATGTTAAGTTTATTTTTGTCAATTAACAAAATGCAAAGTTAGTGAACAGAAGAAAAATCTAAATCAAATCAATATTTATGTGACCACCCTTTACCTTCAAACCAACATCAATTCTTCGAGGCATTTTTTCACACCTACCTTAGACTTTTGCACAGTTCTGTATATATTTAAGTTATATAATTGGTGCACACGACAGACAAAAATGACACATCATGCATGCTGTACTATATTGCACATAAAAATGACTCATGCTCACATTCTCTTATATGTAAATGTATGTAAATACTTAGTATAATTTTATTATTCCTGAAAAATATGCAACATTTACCATTTTAAAGTCCTTCAGGGCTCAGAGTCTGATCTGCATGACACTTTGCACCGAGAATCTATGGAATGCACCTTATTAAAATTTTAAAAAGTTATTCAGAAGTTAGAGGGTAGCGACTTCCTGTAGGTTGCAGGTTGACAGAAAGTGGTTTATATCTTGGCAACAATAGCTTCTATTTCAACAAAATAACTGAGAATGTATGCAAAATATGCAAACTTGCACAGCACTGTATAGTTTTTTCTAAATGCATGAGAGAAACCATCCACAATTCCATTGCACTTGATTATAACAGACAGTAAAGATCTTGTCAGTTGCAGTGAAAACAGTCAGATTTTCCACTCCAGCCCTTCTCTTAAATTGCATTTTAATCTGGGATTTTCCAGGGATGACAGCATTCAACAATCAATGCCACATTGAAGTTTGCAACATTTGAAAGCTGGGAACTTGGAAATTAATTTAAGATGTGTGTCAAGAATTCCTAATCATAAATCTCCATGCTCACTTATGTCTCACAAGTTGTTGCTGCAATTACTGTGTTGATTACATTTGTGCAACACATTTGGTGCTAAATTTAGCCGTTTTTTTTATGTTGAGAGAGGAAAAAAATGGCCAAAACTCCTTCCAGAATACGACATTAATAACTATTAATTCTAAGTACAAACATGCATGTTGCACAGCTTTCTGTGTGAGTCATTTGTTTGCAGATTTTTTCCCCTCTGTTTTGGTGAAGTTCCTGGGATTTTCAACATCCAGGCTGATAGAACTGGCGTCTTTGGAAACCTCGGAATGCCCACTTTAATTTTAAATTGAGTTTTGTGGTTTGGATCAATTTTTGTCCACAAACTTTGAGAATGAAAGCTAATTCTTGACCTTTGCGGTTGCAGTGTATGTGTGGTGTGGGGCTCATATTAGGAGGTGGAAGCTACAGAGTTTGTACATGGGAAAATATTGAACTTTTTACTCCACTACAGCTTTAGTTACTGTACAAGTTAAGATTTCTGCACACAGAACATATAAGAAATGCCAAAGTAAAGCATAAGTTATTAATCAACTGACAGAAAAAAAGTAGAAACATTTCTGCACCGTCACTGATGTGACTTTCTTGCAAGGAAGTTCACGGCCATGTGCTCTCTATCATACCTAATGTTAGGAGAAAGTATTATAGATAATGGACTACAATTAAATCATGCAGGCCTATTAAAGTTATATGGTTCTTTTAGCTTAGATCATTGTTGTAGTTTGTCTTTGTCCACCAAAGGACAGGATGAAGCAGGTTCCTTGGCTCTTAAAACATAAATTCCTCTCTGGCTCATTTTTGCATTTTTAAACAACTTGTTTGTGACAGTAAGACAGTAAAGCAACCCCACTTGTGTCTTTATGGATCATTTTACAACAGCTTAGAATGCAGCTCAACCAATAACAATCTAGGGCAGAAATTAACTTTTTTTTTATTAACTAGTGCAGTGCCCGTAGGAAGTGTGTATTCGTATAGTGTGAGATTGTATTTTGTAGGTAATGCTAATCCCTCTTGCTAGTGTAACCTTAAATAACACAGAAATGCTATCTTTCGGTCCGTATTATGATTGGCTGTCAGTTAATAAAGTTTTTTTTTACTGTTTTCAATGGATCAAACTGATGCAGACGAAAGGGCTTAAATCTCCGCTTAGCATGCTAATCGTTAGATAGCACATTACGCAGTATGCTGCACTAAAAGTACATTGACATGAACCCAATTAGCTGATATACTATATTGCATGTAAGTATCTCAAATTATTATCGCCATTACGCTAAGCAACATGAATGTCATCCCTGAATTACAAAGTAATGCAACATAAGAAGTGAATAAAGCTAAATCTCTGCTTAGCATGCTAATCGCGCTACAACAACGTCTGCAACTCCATTACACACTTACTTTTCATAAGGTGCGCACACCATTCAGCACATACACATTGAACATTGATATTCGCTGGAAACTATTTGAATATTGTTGGAAAATTGAACCTTGTAGCGCGGTTTAAAACTCCTAAAGATAGGTAGGCTAAATAGACTTCCTTCCTGGGAAATCCAGAGTGAATTGTGTTACTGACCAGGTGTAGGCCTATCACACAATGGGGCGGAGCTCCCTTAAAAGGGGGCGGGGCTCCCCTAAAATGCGTCCGATCGAAAACAGTGCAATCCCGCAACACATCCTACGTAAATAATGATATTTTAAAAAAATAAATTCAAAAATCTTCAAAATCGAGGATGCACACCTTCATGCCATGCGCACACACACACACACACACACACACACATACACATACACACAAACACACACACACACACACAACTATTCTTGCTTTTATAGATAGATTTTACAACAGCTTGGAATGCAGCTCTGCCAATCACAATCTAGGGCATAAATTATCCTTTTTTTTTTACTAATAACAGTATACCCCCTATATGCAGCACCTCTCTGGCACAGACTTTGGGATATGTGTTGCAGGGGCCCCACCTTGCAGTGCAAATGTTGTTTTAATTGTGCAATGCGCTAAAGGGCAGCAGATGTAGCAATAAATAATATCCACCTCTCCAAGTCAGCATTTCTAAAACCAGTTCCAGGGATTAAAACCAACCTCTCTGCACTCTGTCCTGCAGGGAGGTGAAACTGGTTTTAATTGTATTGTATTGATTGCGGAAAACCAAACTGGTTCCTGTGGTGTTCCTGTGCACCATTGGGGGGTGTCGCCGTGTACCTGAATGCAAAACACTCTGGGGGCCAATTATAGGGTTGCTGCTGAGTTGGACTTTCAGGACCTGCCGCTGCCCTGCCCCGAAGGCACTCTGGGTTATTTTTATGCAGCTAATCCTGCCGCTCGTCCAGTATTGGCCACGCTTGAAGTTCCTCTTCCTGTTGACGGCGAGAGAGTGTGTTGTCTGGCGTAATAATAGACACCTAATGGCAAAGCATTAATCCATCAGTTCTTTTTAAACTTCTTTGTCATGTAAATTACGTTGGAATGTAATGTTTTACTTGGAGAATGACTTAAAGTCTTAATGTAGTGTAAGTCTGTGTAATGGGTTCAGGTATTTGGTGGAGCAAACCATATGCAAGACAGACAGATCTAAGTTATTAGACCCTTGTTTTCTTCAGTTTATTGTTCATTTTAATGCCTGGTACAACTAAATGTACATTTGTTTCGACAAATCTAATGATAAAAACAAAAATAGCTCATAAGAGTTTAATTTAAGAGCTGATATCTAGACCTTTTCCATGGTTTTCTTGATAATGATTTTGCTTATTTTCAAGAAAACCATGTAAAATGTCTAGATATCAGCTCTTAAATTAAACTCTTATGAACTATTTTTGTTGTTATCATTATATTTGTCCAAAATAATGTACCTTTAGTTGTACCAGGCATCAAAATGAACAAGAAATTGAAGAAAAAGGGTGGTCTAATATTTTTTTCCATGACTGTAGATGTCTTTGTTAACATTCTCACATTAATCATTAAATGACAATTGAAGATTACAAAGATAATTGGATCAGTTTGCAGCCTAATTCCCTGAGTCTTCTTTCTGTTTTGTCTGGCTTGTGAGACGAGGGCCTTTGGGTGAACATTAAACAAATAGATTGTTCTGAATAGGGATGGGAATAATTAATCAATGATCATTTAATGGTCATTGAGAATTTGGTCGATCATGTGGAATTTTTAATCGATCCATGTATTTTTGTGTCAGTACTCACTGAAGCCAATGAGCTGAGAATTAAGTTGGATAAAGCTACAGTTTGTAAACTGAAAGCTGCAATAACAATTATAAAACACATTAGAAATACAAGAGTATTAATTTGAGCAAAACTATCTTACTGTATCAAACGTTGTTAGCATAAATTACTGAGTTTAATTTGATCCAAAACTTATTTAAACACAAAACACATTTAAATATAAAGATTAGTGTGAAAACCTCATGCCTCTTCGGGGGCTAAAATCTCTACAGTTTTAATCTCACTTGAGTTGGTTTTATGATTGACAGGATCAAGTCTCTTTTCATCCTTTCAAAATAAAAGCCAATAAGCCAATGAGCTGAGAATTAAGTTGGATAAAGCTACAGTTTGCAAACTGAAAGCTGCAATATAATTATAAAACACACAGAAATAAAAGAGGAGTAATTCAAGCAAAATTATCTTACTGTATCAAATCTTGCTAGCATGAATTATTAGGTTTAATTTTATCCAAAACGTATTTAAACACATTTAAATATGAAGATCACTGTGAAAACTAACCTTGTGCCTCTTCAGGGTCAAAAACATAAAACATTGAACTCCTTGACGTTATCTTTACAGTTTAATCTCAGTTGAGTTAGTTTTATGATTGACAGGATCAAGTCTCTTTTCGTCCTTTCAAAATAAAAGCGTCCATTATCAAAACAGGCTTTTGCACAGTACTTTTTTATTTTGCCCATGAATGCATGCAGTGATTAATCTATTAAATGACCGTTAACGTTATAGATAATCGATTTGGCAGGTTTCTTCCAAACACCCATCCTTAGTGCAGATCTCAGTAAAATAATAATAATCATCATAATAATAATAATGCCCCTTACCGTGAAGAGCGGTTTGGGCTGGCTGCTAAAGGCCTTTGCACGCTAAATCCATGATTTTTTTATTCTAATATAAAACAAATTTTGTCTGTTAAAGTTTAGTAATCTCCATTTTTCTGGGGAGGATCAAAAAGAGCGAGCCGTATTAATGGATGATATTCTGTAGGGTTTTATGGGTTTTATTTTATTTTTTTGCCTGAAGCGACGTACAGTGTAGCTGTGTGCATGTGTAAATCATATTAAATACGTAAACCAAAAGCTCTCAAGGATTACTGGAATCCTAATTGGCGAGATTCTTTGTGACTCTTGATTCTTTGTCTGAAGCTCTGTAGCTATCACCTTGTAAATCTCTCCCTGTCAGACAGCTAGAGGGCTGCGTTTTATGTCGCCTGGTGACTTTTGGCCAAGAATTAAATTATAATAACGCTATCGCACATTTCTTCAGATTAGAGATTTCATAGAACACATATGGAAGCCCTGAGGTCAGAAACCGGCTCCACTATGGGATTAATTCTTATGTTAATTAAATGTAACGTGGTGATCATTTACAGTTTTACAAGGTGACATGCTGGCAGGCGAGAGCTGAGGAATGCGCTCAGTGAATGGGGATGCTCACTTAGCATCAAAAGAATTCAGCTTAATCCCACAGGTGTGTCTTATCGGGGACGGGCCGTAATTAGGGCCGTTAGCCCGAAGCGGCTGAGGGCCGTGAATGCAAAGGTCCCAGGACCAGCTGGTGGAACCGTTCAGATGTCTATTTATTACAATAAATTACAAAAAGAAACCCATTGTTCTGGGGTTTTTTTGATTTATTTATTTATTTGATTTGATTTATTTGTTTGTGTTTTGTTATTTATTATTATTATTTATAAAGGTTGTCACGATACTAAAATGTTCAACTCGATACCGATACTCAGGAAAATATTCGATACTCGATACCACAAGGATAAAAACAAAGACCCCAAAATTGAAAAATGCAACATGTAAAAATGAACAGAACCACAGGTTAAATATTTATAATAAAAAAACAGTTGTGCAAAAAGAAACTGCAACTTTGATAACAAGCTTCAGATACTCGATACTTTTGAAAATGAGTATCGTATCCGGATACAACGTTTTAGTATCGATACTTTTTTGAGTATCGATACTTTTGACAACCCTATTATTTATATTTCTTCACAATTATCTGATTAAAATTGTTCATTGACGTGCCTCTGAATGTGGCGTACGTATTGGTGTAATGGACATATGACTTTTGATCTATCTTTCTTTCTTATTATGTGCATATGCCGATTTGTACGTAAATTTGTACTTATTTTTGAAATTAAGGAAAAGTTGATCCCAAAAAGAAACCCATTGTTGTGAAGGCATTGCATCTCCAGTAAGGCTGTAACGATCCTTCTGCTCCACTTTTCCAAATAATAATGACAATTTTTCAGATGAATGTATAGGGGGGGTTGCATCCCACCCAATAATCCAAACCAGTCACCACAACCCACCCAATATGATACCATATATATATGGTATATATATATATATATATATATATATATATGTATATATATATATATATATATATATATATATATACATACATGTGTGTGTATATATATATATATATATATATATATATATATATATATATATATACATACATGTGTGTGTATATATATATATATATATATATAAATATGTACACACACACACACACACACACATATATATATATATATATAAAGATATAAAAAATCTCAACACCCCCAATGTTCAACTCAAAGTTTCTCCCTTGGTCTAATTCCATATCACATTTTAAAATATATTGATTTATTTTTTCTATTGATATATCACCCAGCCCTAACTTCACATGAGACCCGAAGAGCGGTCTCCTAGAGCAGCTATTCTCAACCCGGGGGTCGGGACCCCAATTGGGGTCGCGAGATGATTTCTGGGGGTCGCCAAATCATTTTGGAAGTCAGCTCTGTCTCCATTGTGTTAAAGTGTTCATGTATTTTAGTCTTTTTGGTCACTTAATGTCTTTTTTTGGTCATTTTGTGTCTTTTTTTTGGTCATTTTGTTTCCTTTTTTTTGACATTTTGTGTCTTTTTTTAGTCATTTTGTGTCTTTTTTTGGGTAATTTTGTGTCTTTTCTGGTCATTTTGTGTCTTTTTTTTGGTCATTTTGTGTCCTTTTTGCTAATTTTTGTCTTTTTTGATCATTTTGTGGTCAATTTTTGTCTTTTTTTGGTCATTTTGTTTCCTTTTTTTGGTCATTTTGTTTCTTTTTTGGGTGATCTTAACTGTGCGTGTGAGATTGTGTTCAGTGAGCGGGGGTCACGGACAACATGCATGTTAAATTGGGGGTCGCGACTCAAAAAGGTTGAGAACTACTGTCCTAGGTGACTGTCCAGGGTTTGTTTGACCCGTTTTCCTCCCTTCTGTCCGTTAACTGAAGGAGACTCAAGGAGCCGTGACAGAACAGAACAGAACAGGATTGGATGGATGGGTTTAGTAAGCTTTTCTAATTAGAAAACCAGCAGATGACAAACTTTGTGGTTGTTGAGTTACCACTAATATAATGAAACATTAGGTACAATTTCATCCACTTGACACTTTGACTAATATATCTTGACTAATTTGTACAATTTATGTTCCAAGTGGAATAAGTGGACGAGTTAGCAGATGAAATAAAAGCTGCCTGGAACATGTTTTTCATTCCTCCTCCCCACATTAACTGTTGCAAGCTGGTGGCATGGAATCTAATTTGTAGGAGCTGTATAATGAGCAGGAGTTCTGAAAAAAAAAAAAAAAAGAAGGAAGACTGAGGCTAAAATATTCGTCACCATAAAAACATTAGACCTTTGATCCCTGTCACATTCATTTCTAAATAATGAGACTTCCCAGACTGCATTGCTGTGGATCCATTCCAAAGCGTTTAATGCAGTATGTGTGTGTTTTATTAGCAGAGCACTCCCATTGGCACACCATGTTTACTTTATGTTAACTGGTTCCAACTTTTATAACTGCCTAGGTTGCAATATTTTAATGATGTCTTCTCTGTCAATAGCTGACATCTGTTAACATGTAGGTGGAATTAAAATCATACTCTCATATTTGTCCCTGTCTCTTTAACCACTGCAGAGAGTATATATATTAATATAATATAAATAGCTCTGACAAGGTGCAGAAATGTTTTATTGGGACACGATTTGGTGACGATTCAAGAAACAGAACATACTTTGTATAAAAGTATAAAATGTGGATGTTTTGATACTTTATCACATGCAAAACATGTTACCACAGATTTTAATTATTAGGGCTGTTAGCCCAAATTTCATGATGATAATAATAATAATAATGTATTGATTCTTGAGACATCGATATATTTGCAGATATCATGATATGATTTTGATTGTCACATCCCCATTTTATCCAATCAGTTACATTTATATCAACTCCCAAATGGGATTGTAAAAATGTACACACATGTTAAAGATAATTTGTATGATATTAAATTTTTTCATAATTGAATATTTCAATCCAGATCGATGTAAGTTTACAGAATGCATCGTAATTACAATTTATCGAACAATAACATATCATCACCATAGGACAAATGATAAATACAGAATACAAGACAACACCAACTCCTGCCAAAACACAAAATCAAACATTAAAAATTTGATAAGAATGAAAGTAAATACATAAAGAAAGTATACAATTTCATATTATATTCTTTCTTACAATTATTGTTTGAAATCTACAGAATCTACAGAATTAATTGTTTTGAAATTATTTTAATTCAGCTTCAAATAATAAACCCTAATAAAAAAAATTAACAAACCTTGTAATACCCTTCTTGTGAGCGTCACAGATACAGAGGTTTATATACTGTAAATATAAAAATATGTAACAAATAATCCCAGACACAGTGTTTTTTTACAATAAAAAATATAAATATATATGCAATAAATACAAAGGAATTTTACAAATAATTATAGACACAGTGGTTTCTTATTCCAAAATTATATATATATATATATATATATATATATAAAATATGTAACAAATAATCACAGACACAGAGATTTCTTATAAGAAAAACACATATGTAATAGTATACAAGTATACATAACAATGTTACTATAAAATGAGTAACTTTTAGAGCTTAAACAGTCTCTTTAGGAAAACACAGCAGTGTGTTGAGTGTACAGAGATATAATTTTAGTTAATAATCTAAAAGAATGAATGACATATGTTAGATAATACAAAAATCATTTTAAGGCCACTCTTACTTTTCTCTGCGTAGACACTCAAAGAAATCTTTGAGCATTTCTACATTCCAGCAGCAGCTGTCGGTTTGAACCAGGGTGGTGCAGGTCTAGATGAAAGGGCCGATGCTCCATCCAGCAGCAGGTGATCGCCTTAAGGCAACCGCCGTATTAAAGAGGAACTCCTCCACCTCCACCTCCACCTCCACCTCCACGTGGCTGAGGGGAGCTTTCTCTCTCCACTCTCTAGTTCTGCCAGCTTGTAAAGCTTCAGGGCTACATTTTATTTCATTGCAGTGAATCATTGCCGGAAATCAGAACACCTTTTTCATGTGAAAGATTATGTCAAACATATATAACTCCTTAAGCCATGGGTCTCAAACTCGCGGCCCGCGGGCCGATTGCGGCCCTCGTGACGATATTTTGTGGCCCCCACCTTGATATGAAAGTTTAATGTGAGTTTTATATGAATGGCACTTTACCGTGTTGTGTGTGGAAGGTCCCTTTAATTACTTTTTTTGGTAATTGTGTGTCTTTTTTTAATGATTTTGTGTCTTTTTTGGTAATTCTGTGTCTTTTTTTGGTCATTTTGTTTCTTTTTTAAGTAATTTAGATTTTCTTTCTGTCATTTTGTGTCTTTTTTTTTGGTCGTTTTGTGTTTTTTTGGTTATTTTGTGTCTTTTTTGGGTCGTTTTGTGTTTTTTTCCTTTTTTTTCTTTTTTTGTAATTTTGTGTCTTTTTTGGTCATTTTGTCTTTTTTTAATAAGTTTGTGTCTTTTTTGGTAATTATGTGTCTTTTTGGTCATTTTGTTACTTTTTTTTAAAGTAATTTAAGTTTTTTTTCTGTCATTTTGTGTCTTTTTTGGTAATTTAGGGTCTTTTTGGGGTCGTTTTTTTCACAATTCTGTGTATTTTTTGGTCATTTTGTGTTTTTTTGTAATTTAGTGTTTTTTCATTCAATTTTTTTGTCTTTTTTGGTCATTTTGTGTCTTTTTTTAAGTAATTCGTTTTTTTCTGTCATTTTGTCTTTTTTTTGTAATTTTGTGTCTTTTTTTGGTCATTTTGATACTGCCTCCAGCGGCCCCCAGGTAATTTGAGTTTGAGACCCCTGCCTTAAGCCAAAACTCACTATGAGATTAAGATACATGTTACATGATCTGTTATAATGGTAATTTACCATTTTACAAGCTTACATGACACCAGAGCTGGGGACTAAGGAATGCATTCAGCAGACCCCCTTTAAATAAATGTGGATATTCACTTTGTATCCAGAGAATCTTGCTTAATCCTGCAGATGTGTCTTATCAGGGCCAGGCTGTGATCTCATGTGTGATATTCAAAGTCTGCAGCTCTTAATGCAGGACCACGACGCCAAAGCAGGCAGAGCCTCAGACCTCTTGTCCTACTAAAGGTGAGATAAGGATCTTTATGTTAAAACACACCCCTCCGTTTGTTGCAGAGATGAGCTGGCAAAAAAAAGCTCTCTTATCTTCCTTACAGCGTAATAAATTTAGTTTAAACTTCAAAGTCTGTCCATTGAACATCTGGGAGCAAACATCTCAGACATTACTTCAATTTGTGGACGTGTTGATATGTTACCTTCAAGGACAACTTTTTCCTCTAACAAATGACACAATCTCTTGATGCTGTCAGCCTTTTCAAATAAAAGTAACTAGATTATTTTTAGGCAATGAGCTGCAAAAAATAACACTTTCTGAAGATATTTGTTAATTGGGAACAGTTTTTTTACACTTAATTTTGAAAAAAGGGGAATCTAGAAAAAACAAAAATGACTTAAGACGAAGAGTGTTGCAGTGTGAAAATTAAAGCAGACAAAACTTGCAAAACAAAATATGCAAAACTTTTTTCCTTCTGAGTCTTAAGTCATTCACAAGTTAAAGAGTAGTGACCTCCTGTAGGTTGCAGGTGAGACCGAAAGTGGTTTGTATCTTGGCAACAGTCAAACTCCTTTATATCTGATCTGCATGAAGCTTTGCACATAGAATCTTTGGACCCCTATGTTCAAAAGTTATCAAAAGAATTTGAAATAATTTAATGCAACAAACAACCAATATTTTTGTCTCGACCTGGGGGCCGCTGGAGGCAGTATCAAAATGACCAAAAAAAGACACAAAATTACAAAAAAAAGACACAAAATGACAGAAAAAACTAAATTACTAAAAAAAAGACACAAAATGACCAAAAAAAGACACAGAATTACCAAAAAGGCACAAAATTATTTAAAAAAGACACAAAATGACACAAAAAAGACACAAAATGACAGAAAAAACTAAATTACTTAAAAAAGACACAAAATTACCAAAAAAGACACAAAATTACCAAAAAATACACAAAATTACTAAAAAAAGACACAATTGTTAAAAAAAGACTAAATGATTTAAAAAAGACACAAAATTATTTTAAAAAGTAATTAAAGGGACCTTCCACACACAACACGGTAAAGTGCCATTCATATTAAACTCACATTAAACTTTCATACCAAGGTGGGGGCCAAAAAATATCGTCACGAAGGCCTCAATTGGCCCGCGGGCCGCGAATTTGAGACCCATGCTTTAGGCAATAAAAGCACTTGACCATGGTTACAGTAAAACAACAGGGTCAGGCTTAAACACCACCACCTCCTCACTTTACTACAGAGACACAGAGACCGGTCTCCTGGGTCTCTTGGGGTAACTGGTGGACTTGCTTGATGATGATGTTACCTCAAAGGCCAACTTTTTCCTCAAACAAATTACACAATATCTTAATGCTGTCAGGCTTTTCAAATAAAAACAACTAGATTATTTTTAGGCAATGACCTGCAAAAAAATTACTGATTCTGAAGAATTCAGATTTATTTTTTCAGAATTGGGAAACATTTTTACACTTCATTTTGAAAAAAAGGGAATCTAGAAAGGCCAAAATGACTTAAGCGACGCACACTGCGGTGCAGGTGTGGCCTGCAGCTCCCTATTAATGCTGACGTGTTAAATGTCGTGTTTCCAAGCACTTAATTTGTGGAATGTGCACACCTCAGGGGCTCCAACTATGACTTTAAACTGTATACTTTCATATTCTCAGTCGTGCATTTGATCACAGACTGATTGATGAAGTGGTGATGAAAAGAGATGACAGGTGAGGTTAATATTTGGCTGCTGACTTTTCTTCCACATCTTTCTTACGTACTTCCTGTCTGCCTCCTGCATACATAAATAAACCAAATAGCACCTTAAAAAACAAACAAGACATTGATTCAAATAACTGCTGAATGTTGCAGGTTGATTTTTGGCCTCTTTTAGCTTGTTTTTTCTTTGTTTTTTTGGCACATTTATGGCATATGCACAGTTTTTTACAAAAAAACAAAAAACAAAAAATGACTTTTAATTAAGAGTTTTGCAGTGTGAAAAATAAAGCAGACAAAATATGCAAAACTTACTTTTTCAAAGTCTTTCAGGGCTCAGAGTCTGATCTGCATGACATTTTGCACATAGAATCGGTGGACTGCCACTTATTAAAAGTAAAAAAAAAAAAAAGTTAAGTAAACAAATAGCACCTTAAAAAACAAACAAGACATTTATTCAAATAACTGCTGAATGCTGCAACTTTACGCAGCTTTTTTGCCTCTTTTCGCTCGTTTTTTCTTTGTTTTATTGGCACATTTATGGCATATTGCTGCTCTTGAACAGTTTTTTACACTTGATTATGAAAAAAAGGGGAGAATTTAGAAAAACTAAAAATGACTTATGATTAAGAGTTTTGCAGTGTGAAAAATAAATCAGACAAAATATGCAAAACTCACTTTTTCAGAGTCTGGTCTGCATGACATTTTGCACAGAGAATCTGTGGACTGCCACTTATTACAAGTTAAAAAGTTAAGTGAACAAATATCACCTTAATAAACAAACAAGACATTGATTCAAATAACTGCTGAATGCTGCAGCTTTGCACACACTCTAAGAAATGATTCATGGAGTTAGTAGGTACAGCTCAAAATCAACAGCTTTTTCTGTATAAAAAAATAAGTTTGTTATGTTTATACATTATAATGAGTTGATAACTTAATTTAATAAGTTTGTCTAACTGAAAATAAATAAAAAAGTTTTAACTCAATAATGCATGGATTTTCAACGGATATTTCTGCCTCAACTCAACATGTAGGTGTATTCAGTTTGCACAACTTAAAAATCCATGTCCATGTTACTTAATTAGCTGAGTACAAGGCTGAGCGCGAACAGACCATGCGGCATTGCGAGATGGAAGTGGAGGACACGAGTGAGCACAGCACACATCTGCTAACTTTGCGGTTTGGTGAGTAAAAATTGACTCATATTAGTCACAGCAGCTAATCAGTAGTCAGTATAAGAAATAGTTTTACACAACACTAGGTGATTTTTCTTGGTCAGCAGTGCTACTGTGTAAGCTAGCAGTAACTCCTAGTAATTTGGTCTAACCGTATTGCTAAGTTTTGTTTTTTAGGTTGGTTTAGTCAGCCATTGCAGCACCAAAATCCACATTAACGACGAGAATATTGAGTTGCTGTTGTTAACAGCGCATGTGTATTTCTCCCTGCCCATTTCGTTGCAGTAATTTGTGTGAATTTTCTTTTGTTTTCCATCTTGAAAAAAAAACAGTTAAATCAAATTTATTGTTATTAAGTTGCAAGTTGTAGGCATCATAGCTTAGGTCTAACCGTATTGGCTGCTAAGTTTTGTTTTTTAGGTTGCAAATGTTGATTGGCACTGGTTAACTTTGTTTCTTTCAAATTAATTTAAAAGTTGTAGTGTTTGAGCAGCAATAGCCTCATGGCTAGGCTGTAGGTTACTGCACTCATTCGGTTTGTTTTAGTCAGCCATTGCAGCACCAAAATCCACATTGACGACAAGAATATTGTATTGTCTTAGTTGTTGTTAACAGCGCATGTGTATTTCTCCCTGCCCATTTCGTTGCAGTAGTTTGTGTGATTCGCAGGCAGGAGGTTGTGAATCAGGAACCATCCGTCAGTGACCTCAAAGGAAGATGGCCTGCTCTTTTCACCGCAGCTCAGGTAAATATTTTTCCAAGACAATTCACAGTATATGATATTTTGTTCAAGTAAATTGTATTGATTATCATGTTGTGCCTATTTGTGCCTTTTCTTTCCGTTCAGATTAACCAGGAATTCAAACGCATCACGACTGTGAGCCTGGAGACGACATTTATAGCAAAGCTGGACCACTACTCCTCAAAAATTATCTCTTTGCTGTCCTCAAGGGGAGGGGCTTCAAAAATGAAGATTCAGCACTTACAGAACATCCTCCTAAAGGTACGAATAAATGAAATGAAGTTACTTACATAAAGGTGATATTAGATTTTTGAACATGACTGTACAAGTGACCAAAAATGCAATTCAACATCAATTGTAAGATTGTTTATTTTCTTCTAGATGTAGACAACTCTATTTCATATGAGGGAATATAATGTCAGATAATTGTTTATGCCTTAGTCTAAGGAAGAAAAAATATAAATAAGAACTAAATTACAGGTGAGATGATATACATTAGGCCTCACAAACCTCATCATTCTGTCTTTATGTAACTACCAAAAACACATCTTCCTGTTCAACATACTTTTTCTTTTTCACAGGACAATTCTGTGGAGGCAAGGAGGGAAGTTGCCATCCGTGGCTTAATGGTGTACCTTAGGGAAAAGGAGGAGGAGCTCTTTAAAGAGGAGGTAAATCAGATACTTTGAGTTCTTTGAGTACTTTGAGTGATGCTGACTGTTTGAATAAACAGATCATAAAAGTGGAATTTCAATGTGTGATATTTTCTGACTTAGATAAATAAGTTCTTGTACAAAAAAAATTGTGCTGGCTCAACATAAAAAAAATGAGGTAAGAATTTCCATGGACATTTCTGAGTAGAATGAAAGGAAAATAAATAAGTTAGATTAACTAAAAGGAGTAATTAAAAAACAATTAAAATTAAGTTGGTTTAACTTAAATAAACTTGTAGAGGAATAGGCAAATCATGTTCATTGAACTAAAGTAACTGAGTTGGCTTAACTAGAAAAGTCTTGTGGCATGTACTTAATACTAGCTAAGTTGAAATAACTTAAAAATATCCATGGAAATTCTTACCTCAATTTTTTTGCGTTGAGCCAGCACATCTTTTGTTAGAGTGCAGCTTTTTTGCCTCTTTTAGCTCGTTTTTTGTTTGTTTTAATGGCACATTTATGGCGTATTGTTGCTCTTGAACGTTTTTTTCCACTTAATTATGAAAAAAAAGGGGGAATTTAGAAAAACCAAAAATGACTTATGATTAAGAGTTTTGCAGTTTGAAAAAAAAAGCAGACAAAATATGCAAAACTTACTTTTTCCACATAACAAATAAACAAACAAGACATTGATTCAAATAACTGCTGAATGCTGCAGCTTTACGCTGTTTTTTTGCCTCTTTTAGCTCTGTTTTTTGTTTGTTTTAATGGCACATCTATGGCGTATTGCTGCTCTTGATGCTCTCATCATCACCATGTCCATTAAAGACAGGCTGCAATAAAAGGTCAATCAAACAACCCAATCAATTAATTCCTTGTTTACCCGAAACCATACAAGTATAATTCCATTGACTGTAATCCCATCAGTCCCTTTATTTTCATGAGAAAAAGAGCGAAATAGAAAGAACTACATTTACTCTTTATCTGAACGTGAAGAATTCAGAGCATTTAACATCATAATGCAGCTTGTATTGATACGTATGCAGAGATAAGCACCCCATAGTGTGTTTACGAGACGTGATACAGAGTTTGAGGGAGACGCCTGGAGGCGGGAGAGAGGGCCAAACAAACCTCACATGTTGACCCAGCACACCTGCATTGTCATTCGGAGTCAACCTTTACTTTATCGCCTAAAGTTAACCTTTCCCTTTGAACACTGACGTTTATTTTGAAAAGACATCACAATGCATGTACTGTAAAGTGATTTTCCTCTCCTGACATGTCCAAAACCAGAGCTCTTTTTATGCCAACGAGCCAGATATTTCCCCCCAGGGCTCTGTGGAAGACAAGACGTTTGAGCTGTGTGTCTGTTTTTTTTCTCTCCGTTCCACCTAATGTCCAAAAATCAATTAAAGCTGCTATAATGTGGATACAGTGGCCAGACATTCCACAGGGGACTCGCGCTGTAAGTACCAGAAATCCCCTTTTCCCGCAAGGCCGGAGTGCATTCATTGATAAATATCGGCGGAAGCGTAGTATTTTACAGACAGATTTACCCAATAAGCACATTATGCAATTATGCCTCTCAGACGGCAGGTCTACGTGAGAGGCGGCAGGGTTGTGTTTCTCAAATTTCGGTGCCGGTCATTCAGCAAAACAACTCCGCTTCTGATTGGTAATCCTATTATTTCTCTGCAATAGTTCCAAGGTGTTGCAAAATGCAAATTTTGCACCCACGCTTTGCACCCAAGAGCCTTTGAAAGCTGAGGATTAAATATGGTGCAGATCATGTGCCCTCAAACAATCACCACACACATGCTTCATTCTTCTCTTGATGAGCTCCTGACAAGCAGGTAGTGACAGAAGTGTGCTCGAAGGGCTAACGTGCTCTATGTTGAATAACTGCAGACCACAAAACCAGTTGTCTTTCTCCTCTGCCAAATGCCTCTGTCACAGATCCTATCATTAGAGGCTTTTAACCACCAGGCCCCCCGAGGGCTTATTTATGCTTAGCATTAGATATGGATACGGACGCAGTCTTCTGTCTATAAATCGTAAATCAACCTGCACTTATATATCGCTTTTCTAGTCACTTTGCAACCACTCAAAGCGCTTTACACTACAGACTGCGCTCATTTACCCACACATTCCTCCTGGTGGCAGAGGCTACCCTAAACGGTGCCACCTGCCACCATTGGGAATTCATTCACACACCGATGAACGCAGCATCGGGAGCAATTTGGGGTTCAGTATCTTGCTCAAGGATACTTCGACATGTAGGCTGCCATGGTGAGGGATTGAACCAACAACCCTCCGATCACTGGACGGACGCTCTATCAACTGAGACAAATACTTCAAGCTAGACATGACCATAACACACGAGGAAGAAGTCTCCACCTTTTGAGATTATTTTAGTGAGAAAAACTTCTGTCCACATGCTGCGATGTGGTAGATCGATAAAAGCTTTCTTGATTAAAGAGGTGCATTATGACAACCTCGTCCACCGTCGACACATTATGTTTCCCATTGTCTGGAACCTTTGACTCTAAACTGAGCCACCCTCTAAGTGAATACAGTCATGGAAAAATTATTAGACCATTGTTTTCTTCAATTTCTTGTTCATTTTAATGCCTGGTTCAACTAAAGGTACATTTGTTTGGACAAATGTAATAATAAAAACAAAAATAGCCCAAAAGAGTTTAATTTAAGAGGTGAAATCTAGACATTTTCCATGGTTCTCTTGATAAAAACCAAAATCATTATCAATAAAACCATGGAAAATGTCTAGATTTCAGCTCTTAAATGAAACTCTTATGAGCTATGAACCAGGCATTAAAATGAACAAGAAATTGGAGAAAACAATAGTCTAATCATTTTTTCCATGATTGTATATCAGTTAACATTCATGCCAACGTAAAAAACGAATGGAAGTACGTGGGCAGTGAGGTGGGCAGGTTCATTGTTAAAAAAGAATGTATTTATGTTGGTAAATTTGGCTTAAAGCGACTATCAGTGTCCCAGATGGCAGTCAAGTCAGTTCATTGTTAGTGTCATTACCTGATGAGTTTTTACTGCATGACATTTTGTGCCATTTTAACCAAAAATCAGTGGCAATTTCCGCAATCTGGGATCTCTTGACATGAATGTGAATCCCAAATTGTATTTTGATTATTTGGCAACATTGTTCTTGGAGCTTTGATGCCAGTAAAGCTTCAACAGCTGAATTGAACTAATTTGGAAGAAAAGATAAGTGATCACTTCACTTTACATTCTGATACTTCTGCCAGTCGCCAATTTCGTTGCACAACAGACTCCTCATCTGAGTGGAATATGTTTGGCTATATGTCTCTGATGTTTCTCCAAACAGAGACAATAGACCAGATGCCAAATCCACGACTACAGATCACAAGCCAGACCGGCTGTGGAGTGTCCTTGTACCTGGTGTGGCTCAAACATGTGTGATTGAATCTTGAATTGACGTCAAAGCGATCTCTGCAGACCGCCATCGTGACGCACGCTGCGCTCTCACGGGTCAACCTAGCAGGCTGCAGCAGTGGTGGTGGTGTGCAAGGCTAGAATTTTGCAGAAGGAAGAGTAAATGTGCTGACAGCTGCTTTTCTGGTGATTTTTCTTTACATTTAAGGTGGGAAAACCATGTTTACATGTGCCCAACGTTTAAAAGACAGGTTGAAGCCCCCTACAGTGAGATCTTGCACTCTGATAAGCATGAGAAGGGTGTTGTCTTGTTTATGGCTGAGGGAGAAGCTTTGATGCAGATTCATTCAGTCCCCAGGACCCCCCAAGCCACAGGAACACCCAGATCCACCTCTGACATCTAAGCCTTGAGCTTTCAAACTCAGGATAAGCATTAAAAAATGTATAAATTAAAGGCAATAAAACAAATGATTCAGAGAGCAAATCTTTTGCACTTATCTTTTTTTTAATGAACAGATTCTTGTGATTCAGTAAACTGAAAAGAACTGCCGTGTCCACTGCTAATTAAGTTAAAAATATCTATTTTTTAAAAATGATAGCAATTGTCAAACTGTATCTGTGTTTCTATGGTTACATGTCTAGTAAAACTACCAGTTAATCACCAGATAATGTCACTATTGATCCTCAAAGCACAGAGCAGCTCTGAAGTGTGTGATCCAAATCTGTTTATAATGGCGGTCTTGGTTCTGGCTTGACGCCTCAAGTGGAAAAAAAAAACCCTGAAACATCGGCAGTAAACTTTGAAATCTATTTGCAGCATGCTGTGCTAAAAACACTCGTGCTTTCACACTCAGGATAATCATTAAAAAATGTATAAATTAGCTGCAAATTTAAAAAAAATCTTAAATATTCGTCATAGTATTCGTCAATATCTTTTTACAGTTTGAAATTAATCAGGAAAAAATACATAGTATAGATGTATAATTGGATCACCATTTGTGCAAACTCGAGAACTCCTTGCGAGTTGCACGGTTTTGTTGGGCGCATTGTTTTTGCATGTCACTGTTTTTCTGTCCAACGTTTTCATAGAATGCTTCATTTCAATTTTAACGTTTTAAAAAGTGCCATTAAAAAAAAGAGTTCACTGTTGTCAACTTCACTCCAAATTACAGACTTGAAACTTTCATGTAAAACCAAAGATATGATAGTTTAAATCTTATAGTACAAAAATATTTATTCAAGCGTAAAAGTAGGATGGGACTTTACAAAATGGAAAAAAGTGGTTGAATCAGCTAACACTATTCCTATACGTTTATATTTACAGGTCCAAAACGGTTCATTGAGCATATTTGTGTTTTTTATTGTAATTAATAGTATCATTTTATTTCAATATGTTAATAAAGTAGGTTAAAGAGAAAAAAAAGTCAGATCATGGTGAAGTTGTGCTGAAAAAATGGATACCAAATATGGGTATAGTAAATATTTTGTATGTGGTTTATAAAGGACAAATAGACTCAGAGTTCACCCTGCACCGACTCTTTATTGGCATTTATTTGGAGCTTTAAGTGACAGTTTAAACATTCACACCCAGCAAGCTGCCAACTGTAATCATCAAAGTAACCTAATTTAAAATGTCTGCAGCTTATTGCAACATTACTGGTTATTGGGAAAGCTTTTGTTGCCCATGAAATGACTAAGTGTGCCTAACTGAATGCACGTCCTGTGCTTTACGCCCAGTTTGTAATTTCATAATCTAGCAGAACTGTAAACACCAGTCATTGCATTTCCACGCCATTTTTCCAATTTCCCTTCCACATTAACACGTGTGCTGCAGAGGCAACATGCATGTAAGTCAATTGGTCAGAGCCAGAAAGAACACAGATGGGTTTTTTCTTCTATGTGCTCCTTTGTTTAAGAAGTGAACATTTTTTGCACCAAGAGTAAAAGGTAGGGTATTTTTTTTATAAACTCACACTACTCAAAAATTAATAATGCATTTAAATCAATGTTGTTGTTGATTATTGATGCATCCAAGGGTCTAATAATCCCCCCCAAAAAATTCCAGTTTGCACTTAGTATATGGAAAATATTAGATATTTTGTGTTTTTATCATTCAAAACATGTGGATTTACATTCCTAAAAGGGCATTAAATGGTTAAAATTATTGAAGAAATACATGTAAATTGTATAGTTATTATCAGGACTGAAGTTGGTCAAAAGATTTAATGCATTGAAAGTGAAAAAAAAATTCATATATAATATTTTTATAGCACTTTCTAAGAAGTGAACATTTTTTGCACCAAGGGTAAAAGGTGGGGTATTTTTTTATAAACTCACACTACTCAAAAATTAATAATGCATTTAAATCAATGTTGTTGTTGATTATTGATGCATCCAAAGGTCTAATAATCCCCCCCAAAAAATTCCAGTTTGCACTTAGTATATGGAAAATATTTCATATTTTGTGTTTTTTTCATTTAAAAAATGTGGATTTACATTTCTAAAAGGGCATTAAAGGGTTAAAATTATTTAAGAAATACATGTAAATTGTATAGTTATGATCAGGACTGAAGTTGGTCAAAAGATTTAATGCATTGAAAGTGAAAACAAATATTCATATATAATATTTTTATAGCACTTTTTAAGAGGTGAACATTTTTTGCACCTAAGGTAATACGTGGGGTTCTTTCTGAAGGGTTGCACAAGGGTTAAGGAGTGTTTTAACAATGAAAACAAATCAAATAGATGGTTTGTTATGTTCGGGAATTACATCAATACATATTTGGATACATTTGAGTATGTTCATGAAAAAACTTTATTGCAAACTGCTGTGCCCTGCATACATGAGGCTGAAACAATAAGTGTTTTTTTCATTCAGTAAGTACGTGGTGCTTCGTTTGCGTATTCATTTAACCCTCTGGGGTCTGAGCCTATTTGTCCTTTATAAACCAAATACTAAATGTCTACTATACCCATGTTTGGTAATCAGTTTTTTAGCACAACTTCACCATGATCTGACTTTTTTTTTTTCACTTTAACCTACTTTATTAACATATTGAGCCCAAAAATACACAAAAACCATGAAATCTGAAATAAAAGTATACTATTAATTACAATAAGAACCACAAATATGCTCAATGAAAAAGTGTTTTGGACCTGTAAATATGAACGTATGTTGCAAATATTAACATATAAAGATGAAATTTAAATATAATACAACTATATACAATTCTAGAGTTAGTAAGAAGCCGTATAATAAGACCAAAACTTATTCTAGTGTTGTTTTAATGGTCCTCCCGTAAAGCCACATGACTGAAGTGATGGTATATGTAGCACAGTATATTTATTATTGAATAAATTGGTTCTTATGGAATTCTATGGTTATTTAAATAGCAGACCACGGCCATGTATAACAGACTGTTGCTATGGACACATTTCTGTTCATAGACCCTAGTGAACCACGATCCAATCATATCAATCAAGAGGAAGAGGTCTGTTAAATTTAATGTCAAGTGAGGTTAAAACAAAAACAAAAAAAATCAGATTTCCCAGTGCTCCATGTGAAAAGTTCGAAGAGTTTTGCAAGATTCATTGCTCTTGCAGGAGATGTATATTTGTGCTGGTATGGTTTTTTATGGTATTACATGTGTAGAGTTCTGCAAACCTAGCCTTTTTTCAACAACACACTGTTCCCAATCTGCAAAAAAGAGACTTGTTCTTACATGCAAGTGACTGAAATTGAGACAATTTACTCAGCGGTTTGAGTTCAGTGGAAGCCAGAGTCACATGCAGCTCAAGAATGTCACCTCGGGGGGGAAATGATCGGAAGACACCAACAGGAAATGCCATTGAACATAATTAGGTCATTGTAAAATCAGTTTAAAGCAAAGAAAACAAATTACAAAAAAACACCAATAAATCACACAATTATATCATTACAGTGAGCATCACGTACGCAGTGGATAACAAGATAATTGAACTATAAATTATTAATTATTGCTTCTAACAGTCTCCAAATAATTGTGTGAAAAAAGCCAACAAACTTTAGTGTGCAGAGGTTATTTTGTACAGATTTGCATGCTGTACAAACTGCCGTATGACTCATTGAATCTGAAGGTGTGTGCTTTTTTTCACTAGTTTCAGTTCCCAGCGTGCCTGAATTCCAGCAGTTTATTGTGAAAATCCCTGTGGCTTCCTCCCATGCGCTGTGACTCACCCTTTGACTCATTCACTTACTGAGTCACTCATTCACTCAGTTACACTCACACAAAGGGGGAGGGGACAACTCCACAGTTCAAAGGTTTCTCATGTTAAATCATTTTCTGAGTGATCAGATCATAACGGTGCAAGCAAAACTTTTTCAATTGAATTTTCTGAGATTTATTTGACAGTAAATGTTGAAATCTAATGATAGTTGTGCAGGATGCTGTGCTAAAAACATTTTTCTTTTTATTATTGTAATAAATGAGGAATCATTTCCTGAACTTTGAGAGCATTAGTTATTCATCTGTATAGTGTGTTTATGTGCCAAGACATCCCTTTTAGTGATTTCTCGTTAATAAAATGATTCATTCGAAAGAAGGAAATGATAAGGAGAACGAACTGTACTGAACCAGGGCTAGGCAACCTGCGGCTATGGAGCCATGTGGCTGTGATAAAAAAATATATATATATACAAAATGAAACGTTTATTTCTTTACATTTTAAATTTTATATATCTTGGTGCAGGCCCAAATCGATTTGTATTCTTCAATTGTAAAAACGTGTAGATTATATATGGCAGTAAAAAATATTTTTAACACATTTGAATCAACTGAAATGTGCATTATAGCTTATTAAAGTCTACAGTCAGCCGCCGTGACATCTACATTTTGCCAACTTCAAGTCTAGTTTTGAGTTTTCCTAGCTAGAATCACTTTCGATTCCAAATCTACTGAGATATTTTTTCGGTTTCCAGCCTAAGTCATATAAATAAATGCTCATTATGACCTCTTATTAATGTCGGTAGGCTAATTAAGACTTAGTAGGCTGTTTTATCTTCATTCTAAGCTCAAAATAAGGTCTGTGGCTCCATTTTGACTGTTTTTCTTATTTTGGCCGACAATGGCTTTTTTGTTAGTAAAGGTTGCAGACCCCGGCTCTAGATCAGGGCGGCTGTGGCACAGTTGGTAGAGCGTTCGTCCAGTGATCGGAGGGTTGGTGGTTTGATCCCTGACCATGGCAGCCTACATGTCAAAGTGTCCTTGAGCAAGATACTGAACCCCAAATTGCTCCCGATGCTGCGTTCATCGGTGTGTGAATGAATTCCCAATGGTGGCAGGTGGCACCGTTTAGGGCAGCCTCTGCCACCAGTATGAATGTGTGTGTGAATGGGTGAATGAGTGCAGTCTGTTTGAGTGGTCGCAATGCGACTAGAAAAGCGTTATATAAGTGCAGGTCCATTTACATAAGTGCCAAGTTGCTCAAGCGCGCCCCTCACTCTAGACTTCTTCTTCTTTTGGTGTTTTACGGGCGGTTGGCAACCAGCGTAATAGGTGTATTACCGCCACAAACTGCCATTACCTCTAGCCAAGGTCAGTCAGTGTTTAAGTTTGTGTACTGACATACTAGTAAAGTGAACGGGAGCCCTGATTGGCTCTCTGCCTCAGTAGCAGTGTTTACATTAACCCTCTGGAGTCCAGGAAAGCGCTGGAGCACGACTTCTTCATGACGTCATGACATAAAAACGAAGCAGCATGGAGCCCTGCTGTCAGCTTTTCTCTAAAGTTTTGGCTTTTCCAGAAATTTCCATGTCCAATTTAATGCATCAATCCTTTTTCAGCAAAGGTAAAAAAAAATGTTTGCAGAGATTTTTTCTAATTTTGCAGTGTGCATTCAGTATTTTTAATGCAATCTTTAGTGTTTACTGTTTTTTGTCAATTCTTTGTGTTTTTTGTGTGCTTTCATGTGTATTTTGTAAAAAAAAAAATGTTTTATGTGTTATGTGTGTTTTTTGATTATTATTTTTGTGTGTGTTTTGTGTTTTTTGTAAGTTTTTTTGTTTTTTGTTTGTTTTTATGTGTGTTTTTTGTATTATTTTTTTATTTGTGTTCAAAATGTTGATCCAGTAAATCAAAATGAAAAAAATAATTATCAAATCATATAGGTGAGGTTGTGCTGAAAACAATGATACCAACACGTCATGGTAAAGATTTTTAAGGTTTATACAGACAGAATGAAAAAAAGGGGTCAAAAACCGACAAAATAGCCCCGAAACTCCAGTTCAGTTTTCTGTGACGAACAACCGGGTAGTTGAGTCAGAGCAGTCAAGCACAGATAAACAGAGCGCCTCTTCAGCCAATCAGCACCTTTGTTTTTTTTTGTAACATTTGTTGCCACCCGGTTGCCATAGCGCCTCTTCGGCCAATCAGCACATCCGTTTTTTGTGCTCGCTTACAAGATTCAGATTCAGTTTTTCAATGTTATGATTCAAATTGAACAATACAAATTCAACTTATGTGATTCAAATTAAGTTTTTTAATGCAATTATTCAAGTTAAGCAATTAAAATAAAAATATAAGTAATTCAAATTCAGTTTCTGGTGGCACATATTTCAACCCATAGCTGTTGGCAGAAATTAAGTGGCATGGAGCTCTGCTGTCAGTTTTTCTCTAAAGTTATGGCTTTTCCAGAAATTTCCATGTCCAGTGTAATACATCAACCCTTTTTCAGCAAAGGTAAAAAAAAAAAAAAATTAAAACACCTTGACCAAGTGTCGTAACATGATTTTACTTTTTTTGCAGAGATTTTTTCTAATTTTGCAGTGTGCATTCAGCATTTGTAATGCAATCATTTGTGTTTACTGTTTTTTGTAATTTCTTTGTGTGTTTTTATGTGTATTTTGCAAAAAAAAAGTTGTATGTGTTATGTGTGATTTTTTTATTATTTTTTTGTGTTTTTTTGTATTTTTGTGTTTTTTATTAAAAAAAAAAAAATATGGGTGAGGTTGTGCTGAAAACAATGATACCAACACTTATATAGCACTTTGAGATTTCCTGTAATGTAAAGTACATTACAAATAAAATGTATTATTATTATTATTATTATTATTATTATTAACACGTCATGGTAAAGATTTTTAAGGTTTGTCAAAAACCGACCAAAGAGCCCCAAACTCCAAGGGGTTAAAGTTGAATTAATTAAAGTTTAAATAAATTTGCAGTGTGCATTCAGCATTTTTAATGCAATCTTTTGTGTTTACTGTTTTTTGTAATTTCTTTGTAATTTCCAACTAAATTCTCAGGTCCGGCTGTTCTCAGTTCACTTAGCGAGCTGTACTGAATGCTCAAACACGAATGATTCAGAGAATAAATCTTTTGCACGAATCAATATTTCTTTTTTATGAACAGATTCTTGTGATACAGTAAACTGAAAAGAACTGCCGTGTCCACCACTAATTAAGTTAAAAATATCTATTTTTTTTAAATGGTGGCAATTGGTCGAACTGTATCTGTGCTTCTACGGTTACATGTCTAGTAAAACTACCAGTTAGTCACCAGATAATGTCACTATTGATCCTCAAAGCACAGAGCAGCTCTGAAGTGTGTGATCCAAATGTGATCCATTAAACTTTGAAATCTATTTGCAGCATGCTGTGCTAAACACACTCATGCTTCATATTTATTTTTAATTGTTGAGACATTTCCTGGAGCAAAGATGAGAGAGTTAGTTAAGCATCTGTGTGGTGAGTCACAGACAACAAGAGATCCCTTTAAGTTAAAAAAAATAAGGGTTTCCTTTTAGATTGAAGTATATGTCAAACTTTATTGGTATTTTGTCGTTAAATGTCTAGTAAAACTACCAGTTTGTCGCCATACATTGTAACTATTGATCCTCAAAGCACAGAGCAGCTCTGAAGTGTGATACAAAACCAGTACTGCCAATAAAAACAGATCCGGATCACAATGCCTAAAGTACACCTGAAACATAGAAGGTAGATGTTAAAATCTAAAGATAGATAAGCAGGATGCACATATTCATATTTCTTTTTAATTAATGAGACATTTCCTGCAGCAGTTTGAGAGGTTTAGTTATGCATCTGTATGGTGAGTCTGTTTTCAGACAACAAGAGATCCCTTTAAGTTAAAAAAAAAAAGTGTTCTTTTTCAGATATTGTCACTATTATGTCACTATCCTCAAAGAACAGAACCGCTCTGAAGTGTGATCCGGATCTGTTTCTGGTGGCAATCTTGGTTTTGGATCAAAGCCTCAAGGGAAAAAAACATAGAACATAGAACATAGGATGCACATATTCATATTTCTTTTATGTAATGATTTCCTGCAGCAGTTTGAGAGGTTTAGTAATGCATCTGTATGGTGAGTCTGTTTTCAGACAATAAGACATGTTAAAAACAAGTTAAAAAAAAAGAAGTGTTTTTTTTTGTTAAAGTATATATTTTTGGGTATTTTGGCTTTAAATATCTATTAAAATTACCACTTAGTTGCCAGATATTGTCACTATTGGTCCTCAAAGCACAGAATAGATCTGAAATCTGTGATCCGGATCTGTTTCTGGTTGCAATCTTGGTTTTGGATCAAAGCCTTCAAGTAAATGTTGAAGTCTTAAGATAGATAAGCAGGATGCACATCTTCATATTTCTTTTTAATTAATGAGTCATTTCCTGGAGCAGTTTGAGAGGTTTAGTTATGCATCTGTATGGTGAGTCTGTTTTCAGACAACAAGAGATCCCTTCAAGTTAAAAAAAAATGTGTTATTTTTTATTAAAGTATATATTTTTGGGTATTTTGGCTTTAAATATCTAGTAAAAAATACCATTTAGTCGCCAGATGTTGTCACTATTGGTCCTCAAAGCACAGAATAGATCTGAAATCTGTGATCCGGATCTGTTTCTGGTTGCAATCTTGGTTTTGGATCAAAGCCTCAAGTGAAAAAAAACATAGAACATAGAAAGTAAATGTTGAAACCTTAAGATAGATATGCAGGATGCACATATTCATATTTCTTTTTAATTAATGAGTCATTTCCTGCAGCAGTTTGAGAGGTTTAGTTATGCATCTGTATGGTGAGTCTGTTTTCAGACAACAAGAGATCTCTTTAAGTTTAAAAAAAAGTATATGTCAAACGTTTTGGGTATTTTGGCTTTAAATATCTAGTAAAAAATACCACTTTGTCACCAGATATTGTCATTATTGATCCTCAAAGAACAGAAATGTTCTTAAGTGTGATCCGGATCTGTTTCTGGTTGCAATCTTGGTTTTGGATCAAAGCCTCAAGTGAAAAAAAAACGCAGAACATAGAAAGTAAATGTTGAAACCTTAAGATAGATAAGCAGGATGCACAATTTGCACATATTCATATTTCTTTTTAATTAATGAGTCATTTCCTGCAGCAGTTTGAGAGGTTTAGTTGTGCATCTGTATGGTGAGTCTGTTTTCAGACAACAAGAGATCCCTTTAAGTTAAAAAAAAAAAGTGTTCTTTTTTATTAAAGTATATATTTTGGAGTATTTTGTCTTTAAATATCTAGTAAAATTACCACTTAGTCGCCAGATATTGTCATTATTGATCCTCAAAGAACAGAAATGCTCTTAAGTGTGATCCGGATCTGTTTCTGGTTGCAATCTTGGTTTTGGATCAAAGCCTCAAGTGAAAAAAAAACACAGAACATAGAAAGTAAATGTGTAAACCTTAAGATAGATAAGCAGGATGCACATATTCATATTTCTTTTTAATTAATGAGACATTTCCTGCAGCAGTGTGAGAGGTTTAGTTATGCATCTGTATGGTGAGTCTGTTTTCAGACAACGAGAGATCCCTTTAAGTTAAAAAAAAAAAAAAAAAAAAGTAGTAAATGTCAGACTTTATGGGTATTTTGGCTTTAAATATCTAGTAAAATTACCACTTAGTCGCCAGATATTGTCACTATTGATCCTCAAAGAACAGAACCGATCTGAAGTCTGTGATCCGGATCTGTTTCTGGTTGCAATCTTGGTTTTGGATCAAAGCCTCAAGTGAAAAAAAAACACAGAACATAGAAAGTAAATGTGTAAACCTTAAGATAGATAAGCAGGATGCACATATTCATATTTCTTTTTAATTAATGAGACATTTCCTGCAGCAGTGTGAGAGGTTTAGTTATGCATCTGTATGGTGAGTCTGTTTTCAGACAACAAGAGATCCCTTTAAGTTAAAAAAAAAAAAAAAAAAAAAGTAGTAAATGTCAGACTTTATGGGTATTTGGGCTCTAAATGTCTAGTAAAACTACCACTTAGTCGCCAGATAATGTCACTATTGATCCTCGGAGCACAAAGCAGCTCTGAAGTGTGTGATCCGGATCTGTTTCTGGTGGCAGTCTTGGCTTTGGAGTGCAGCCCTGCTCTGCTCGCAGCGGCTCGTCACAGAGGGCGGCTCTTTGACCGCTCTTTACGCATCATTATAAAGGCTTAACTCCCTCCCTCTGCGCGCTGTCCCGTTCCGCCGCCGCTGCGAGCCCTCAGTGTCTGGATCTATGCTGTAGATAGATGGGTTTGATGCCACACGCCGTTAGACTCCAGTCCGCAAAGGTTCAAAGTTTGATTTTACATTTTTTGCCGTTCTTGTTCCTCTTCTTCTCCCCGGGGCTTTGTTTCTCCTCTGCTTGGATACCGCTGACTTAGGCATTGGATATGTGCACACAGGATGATGACAACCCCTTTCCTCCCCGTAGAAGTAAAATAAAATAGGCTTTCGCACACACTGGATTTACTCCTGCCGTTCCATATGAAGAAGCCAAAAGTAAGTGATCGCTCCTGTTTCTTTCTTTCTTTCTTTCTTGTTTTGGGTTTTCACCGTTTTTACGCTGCGGAGTGACGCAGAGACACGTTGCTGTTCTCGAGTCGGAACCTTTTTTGATTTTTTTTTTTTATTAATATGAGGCTTTGGGTGCACTTTAAAGAACAGTTTGGTGAGAATTTGGTGGCATATGCGTGCCAAAGCAGTCCGGGAGCGCTCCCGTTCCTGCGGTTGGAGCTTTTAATTGCCAAAGCACTTTAACTGGCAAGGTGTTAAACCTGCTTTACCTTCAAAAATGCTCCACCTGTCCAGAGTTTATACGGCGCGTCCACGTCTTCCTTATTCCGCTGGAAGCGCTCCTAACGCCTCCCCAGATCGATACGTTCATATTAACGGCGCCAGTCTGAGAGTCCACTCTCATCTTTGCACCTTGCGTAACTTATTTTGCTTCAATTCTTAAAAATGAGCGCATTTTGGAGGCAGTAGAGGAAAACAGACTCACTTTAAAGCTGCGTAACAGACTCCAGTCTATCTGGAACATGATCTCTAATTCGAGTAAAGCCACCTCTCCAGGCTGGCACACATCCTTAAATTAAGCTGCTGGTAATCAGGTGTACTGTGAGGTCAGGGTGTCAGCCTGTGCTCTTTATTAATTTATTCCTGTTTGTGTTGGTGCAACTGATTAATAAACATCTCAAGATTTCAACTCGGTTGTCATCAGGCAGCCCATTTCTTCTTCTTCTTCTTCTTCTTCTTCTTCTTCTTCTTCTTCTTCTTCTTCTCTCTGTGTGTTTTAGGAGTGCTGCAGGGCCAGCTTAGGCTCTGTGTGTCTGCCTTGACATCATAATCTGTGGCCTCTCACGTGGCTGAGCCCAAAATGTACAATTTGAAGACTTTTCTTAAGGCCACTCTCAGCAAAGAGACTTAAAGAAATGACCAACATTTCTAAATTGTAACAGCAGCGGCCCTTTTTTATCCCTGTGGTGAAAGAGTTCATCCTCCATCCACACCAGCATCTTAAATCACCAACTACGATCAAACAGAAACAGCTTTCCTTCATTAAAAACCACATGCATGCGCCCTTTTTTTCTTGCATCTTACATATATTTAATGTGCGTGTGTTTGCATAAGAAGGTGTGCAAACTAAATTTAGGCAGGTTTAACCTGCATGACGCCCCCCAGGCTGTTTGACTCAAATGCGAATATCAGGTTTTTCACTTAATCTGTCTCACTGTGAATGGCAACTTAAGCTCCTTTTAATGACTCAATCAGATAAAAAGGACATGAAACATTACCACTGATATAACAGGGTGTGTGTGCATGCATGCATGCATGTGTGTGTGTGTGTGCATGCATCAGGGATTTAAAGACTTTGAAGTTTCCTGGAGAAGGGTGGGCATCCCTGCCGCTGTTAATCATATTCCCAGGCAGAGTTTCCTTTAATGGTTTTTTAATGAAGTTATACAGTAAGTTGTGCCTGGCTGCATCAGCCGACACCTTTCATCTTCTAGTCACTGTCCTTCCTTTCGGCTCCCCCCGTGCTTCCTTGCTGTCACGTTGTCACATGTAGGAAATATGTGGAGAATTTGTAGGGATGCACCGATCTGTTTAGTCCTCTCGTAAATCCACACAAACTGAGGGTGTAAAATAGTAAATTTATGGCGAAATGATGGTGTTTTGTATAAATCATAACCTCAAATTACAGCTCTGCCTCAAGGAAGCAGATTGTTCAAGCATTCTTGGATGATCTATGGCACTTAAGGCGTATGTATGACTGTGTGTGTGTGTGTGTGTGTGAGAGAGAGAAAGTGGGAGAGCGTGTCTTGACTTTCACACCTTCACAGAACATTTGACACCAGTAGGGAGCGCTAGTTTTCTGACGGCTGCTCTGCAGGGCTGCAGTCACTCAGGTCTCGGGGCTGTGGGAGGCTCCGGGAGACATCACATGTCTCCGGGCCCCCCTCTGTCCTCCTCCGAGCAGAGACACATTTTTTGTGAGAGCCATTAACTCGGCGGTGATCTACAGCTTGCAGTGGCTGAGTTATTTGCCCCGGTTTTCATCCAGGAAAAATGACACATGGCAGGTGAAGTTGAGCTGGAGTGTTTAAGTACCGGCGTGATTTAGACAAACACATGGTCCAGCCAAAGGTCCTGACCTCTAACTTAGGCTGTAAATTAGGCCAACTGCTCACATAATATAGGCCCGGTGCTGCGGCTTTAGTGCCGTGGCCTCTTACCTGCAACATGAGAATCCCGAGTAGACTAGATAACTAGAAAAATCTTCGTTTTTTAAACAGGTATGTGCAGAACAGGAGGCAAAAGCCTGGAAACACATGACAGGCCGCTCCGCATCATTAGATCCATTATATCACATGCAGGAGGTAGGCGTCGTGGCGAGGAAGTTGGTGATGTGTCAGAATAACACTCCCCACTAATTGCAGCTGAATCATATCATGAAAAAGCACGTTTGATATCGACTCAACCCTCTGGGGTCTGAGCCTATTTCGGCCGTTTTTGAATACTTTTGATTTTGCCCTTCATGTACCACATACTATACCCATATTTGGTGTCCATTTTTCTTCACCTATATGATCTGACAGTTATTTTCTCACTTTAAGCTACTTTATCAACATATTGAGACCAAAAATACACAAAAATCATGAAATCCAAGTTGAAAAATTATACTATTTACTAGAATAAAAACCACAAATATGCTCAATGAGCTGTTTTGGAAGTTGAAAATGTAAACATAGGATACAAATATGAACATATAAAAAGGTTAAAAAAAATGTAAATATTATAAAACGTCCCCAAAAGTCCCATAAAAACGTGTATTTATGGGCTTTTTTTTCTTGTTAGCTGCAACTCTATGTGCAAAATTACACAGAGAGCTACACCAACTGTCAAATATTTCTGTACTATCAAATTAAAACTATCATATCTTTATCACATGATCTGATCAGGACCCTAGAGGGTTAAAGATTTAGGGAACAGGGCAGGGCGGGAGCGCTGTACCTGATCTAAATAATGACTTTATAACGACTTTCTCTGACGTGGATCATTTTTAATCTAAAAGCCACATTAGAGCATCGTCTGCTGCATTCCACAGTTATTAATTTCTCTTGCATCTGTGGAAAACAGCTTCCAGAAGAGATTTATAACACCTTTATTAGATCCAGTTGCAGAGCCAGTAAATTTCCCCTGTGATGTGGGCAGTTTTCTTTTAACACCCTCTCATTGTCAACAGGATATATCAGCAGGTCACATCAGTGATTAATGCCTGTCACTGCTGCATATTAAACAGACAATGTGATTCATGTTGTCGCCACAAATCAGCTCCATCGTCGCCATATCAATCACTGCCGAGTTATAGTTCGTCAGGCTTAAACTTGTTTTCACATCCGAGGTGTTGTTTTCCTCGTGTGTTGTTTTTATGGCAGCATCATTTAATTAATCAACAAAAAGATGGCACACTTGCCCGTAAGGTAAAGTTAAAGGTTGTGAGCGGAACATCGGTTGCACAGTTCTCCACCGAAGGTTGTTTTGGTTTTGGTCACATTGATCTTCAGGGTCACATGTAATTGGTAAAACTAAATTCATTTGGTTTGGTTCTGCGATTTGTTTTCTGGGAAGTCTGAGGACTTATAATTATTGGTATCATGGTTCTCCAAATCCACAATTCTATTAGATTTTATTTTAGATTTCTAAGGTCACGAACATTTTTTTTTCTCAGCACAGACAACTGATTCATTGTGTGACGATGGAGGCTTGATTTGTAAAGATCAACAGAATTTTTTTGTTTTGTTTTTTTAATACGGGCGACATGAAGTCAAGTGCGATATGATAGATATATATGTATATGTTTAAATATGGCACCCAAAGGTGCTATGGTCACATTTGGTCAGTTGCCAATCCTGCTTTTGATTTACATAATTTACATACATAATTGAAATATAGGCTAATTTCTATCAATTTTCAATTAAGAATTGAAATCACGACACCACGATTTTTGATAGTAAGTATAAATAAAACAGTTTCATATTAAATTGAAGAATACTGGAATATATATAAATACATTGACAATTATCTTACACTTCAAAATACAACCCACCTTGTTGTCTAAAACCTTTGATAAAAAAAAATATAAATAAATACAATATAAATAAATATAACAATATTATTTTTATGTGTAAGTCCTAAAAAATAAAAACACATAAATATTAATTTGCTGATCCCTTGCAACATATTACATTGATAATATTTTAACTTCAAACAGATAAACCTTTATTTTTTGTACATATATGTATGTATTTACACTGAATTATGAATTTGATGCATTCAGTTCTTATTTACACATTACACAGCTTCCCAAATTGTACTAAAATCTGACCTTTAACGCTGGAGATACTCCAAGTATTTAAAAAGGGAAAAAATACTGTAATAGGCCTCTAATAAAAATGGCCAACAGCGATGGTTTAGATAACAAAGAAGACACAGATTGCGAATCAGTTATGGAAAAACAAATTAAAATGCTCCCCGTTCTTTGCACACAAAGCTGCGATTTCATCGCAGAAGCTGGCCTCATTTGCACTGTCCAGGTCCAGGCTGCCACAGTCAGGCTGTGTGTGCTGCAGCGTGTGTGTGTGTGTGTGTTATGAAATTAAATTGAAAATGATTAAGAATAAACATGCACTGAAAAATTATGATTATAAAATCACTCCTGAAGATCGTTCGCCAGGGACGTTCACATGCTTCCAGTGTGGTTCTGCAGCTTCAGAAAGTTGTCTCTGAGCACTGTTTCTTTTAAAAACACACAGTACAAAACCTGTGTTTTCCCACAGTGTTTTGAGCTGTAAAACTTTGTGCAGCCGCAGCCTTAAAGATGAACGTTTTTCAGCAGTGAAACACATAAAGAATCCATAAAAGCAACAAAGCGAGCATGGTTTGAGTTAGAGGAATGTGTTCTGTCACGGCGCCCGGCCCCTTGTGTCTCTCAATCTGATGTCTTGTTTCTGTAGCTGCGTGATGCTCAGCCTGCTGGCACTGGACTCCACTTCCTGTTTCACCTGAACACTATTTACAGCAGGTGTGACTTTATGTGAAAACATTTAGCTGGAAATCTGCAGATCTGCACAAAAGGAATGAGGAACTTCCCTTGAAGTCTAATTCTTCTTAACCTCGTCAGAGGTCTGATCTTTATTGTGGCAAAAGGTTCGAGGGAAATACCCATAAAGCCGCCCGGGAGACAGAGAACACATCGGCAGAACTATTAGCATTGAAAAACAATGTTTATAGATCCTCTAACCATTAACCGCTACAGGCTGAGGTCCTTCTGTTACAGATTCCTGCAGGCCCTTTTGAACTTGACGTAAAAGCTTCAAATGAAATGTTGGAACGGCTCGGAGATTTATGAGGGCCTCGGTTCGGGCTTGTTTCTGCACAAAAGGGCGCAGTGAGTGGGTGTCATGTGAATGGCAACATTAGAGGGGAAATCACTGTCACATGGCTGCAGAACACGACCGGAGCCAGGCCCATGGGTCTGTTCTGTGGGTTGGCAGGAAGTGTGAACCACAAGCCACGGTGATAGTTTTATCTGAGGCAATTACAAGCATGTCACACGACAACCTCTCATTTTCTCTCCTCTCAACATCTCCGATTTCTCACTGCGTGCTACTTAGTGCACTATTTTAGATTTTGTGACATTATAATTGAGTATCGGATGAAAATTCATGCTCCACTCGCGCCTTCACATGATTCACGAGCGTCTTAACCCTTTATGGGGAGAAGAACTATATTTGGTAACTTCAGGTGATATTTCCAGAAAAAAGTTGTAAATTTACTAGATTAAAGTGGCAAATCTACAAGAAAAAAAGCAGCAGATTTAAGAGATTTAAAGTGGCAAATCTGCGCAAAAAAGTTGCAGATTTACAAGAAAAAAGTGGGAAAAAGAAACTTTTTTTCTTGCAGTTTCACCACTTTAAATCTCATAAATCTGCGCATTTTTTTCTCGTAGATTTGTCACTTTAATCTCAGAAACTTTTTTCTCAAAATATTACCCCCCTCCCCCGGGTCTGTGTGCTTTTTTTTGACACATTCTGGCTGTCTGTAATATCCTCCAATGTTCTCTAGGGTTGAAATTTGGAATTTGCAAGTATTTCAATGAGTGTCCTATTAAAGGTTAAATCTCTCCTTTTTTTCTCTTTTTTTAAAAACGTTGTTTATTAAGGTTTTTTCACAATAAAACACAGACATACAGGAACACTCAGAACAGAATCCCCACCCCAAAAAGTAAAAATAGATAAATATATAGATAGATAGATAAATAATAATAATTTGTATTTTTATTCCTCGGCTTTTTAACTTTGCGTGAGTTTTGTGGTCCTCTGTGTCTTTTATTTATTTTTCTACTTTTAACTACGTCTTTTATTTATTTTATTATGTTTATCTGTTTGATTGTATTGTTTTATTTATAGCATCATTTTAGATTTATACACTTATTATATATTGCTGATTGCTATATGGAAATGTTTGTTTTATTGTTGATTCTATGTACAGCACTTTGGAGACGTTTTTGTTGTTTAAATGTGCTATACAAATAAAGTGGATTGGATTGGATAATAATAATAATAATAATGATCAATAGATGAATAAATCTAAGACAATATAAGTTAAGCATGTTGTAAAAGAGGACATATACAAACATAAAAAGGAGAGAATTTTACAGAAAACAAAAAAAAACAGGCAAAAAACATTAGAGAAGTACGTCTTAAATCTCTTTATGAATTTATTTCTAACTATGGAATAGCCTTTAAAGTGTTTATTGCTGCATAACGAGGGAGAGGTTTCTGTTCCAGGACTTAAGTGTGTTGGCATGATGCTCTCCCCGGGCTCTGTGCATTGTAAATGGGCATTTTTCAACTATACGCTGACATTTTATAGACAATAAATGGGTTAGTTGTCAGGATAATAAAATGATTGTTAATTGCTGCACAGCTGCAGCCTCCAGCGACTTGGAAAGCAGTGCATTTCTGGAGCTCTTGTTTGATCTATAGGTGTTAGATTTCACTCATTTTCAGTTTGCTCCAATAAAAAACAAGTGCGATTGACTCACTAAGAGCACAGCTTCTCATGTTAGAAGCCTGGCAAACACTTCAGCTGCAGCATCAAGAATTCATTTAAACATTCTCCGCTGCAGAAGTCTCATGTGGCATGAAACACAGGATGAAAACGTTCTACTTTTAGGTTCCTGGTGTGTGTGTGTGTGTGTGTGTGTGTGTGTTTCACCTCTGTCAGATGATCATTCTTGAGAATATTTTTTTTTAAAACCTCAAGCAGCATTTCGAGCAATTCTAAAGTCCTTTAACCCATTTAAGGCGGGAAAGAATTACCACATTTCCACCATTAAAACCGGGGGCCTGTTGCGTTATTCTACCATTAAAGCTGGGAAATCGGATACATCGTTTTGTAGTATTTGTAGGTTTTTTCCACCTATTTTCGGTCTCTTGGCCAATGAAATGCATCAGAATACATGTAGGAGTGTCGCAATGCAACATGGGATTTTTCCAGAACTTTGAAATCATGGCGGAGGGAGCTCAGATATAACAGCTATAAGCTCTCAAATATATATATATATTGAATTTAATTTCTATCTGCCACAGAGGCTAAAAAATCTATTATTTAGTAGAAGCGTTGACACTTCTGTTGAATTTCAAGAAAAACTTCAGGTTTTAGGGGTTTATTTTAAAATCGACCATAAGTTTTACAGGCATATTTTCCAGCCGTTTTAGGCCTAATTGGGTTAAATGGTTTGTTGCTGAGCTGTGAGTTGGGGGAACTCCTCCAGAGCCACTGGATAAACTAACAAATCTACAGCAGTGAAGCAAAGTCAAACAAGTCTGTTTTTGTTGGTCCCAGAAATGGTCCCCATTAAGGGTTTTATGGATTTTGCAAAGTAACCACAATGTTCTTCAGCAAGTTTTTCAGGGAGCTGTGGGCTCACACTGTTTGTTGTAAATATGTTGATGAAGTAGGAATTTAAAATGGTCTTTCTGCAAGATGAAAACATCTGGATATGATGTTTTATTGAAAATCTGACACCTGACAAAGCTGTTCATCACCTCAACTTAAGACAGGTGTTTAAAATAAGAATCTATAATATAAAAGGAGTGTTTTCCAGTCTGTGCAGCAGCACAGAATAAAAAGACACAAGGTGCTGACATCTGAAGCAAATGGAGATTGACTGATCTCTCCGTCTTTTCCGTGAAGAAACAGCATCATTTGCTCGTCCGTCCTATATTACATGCCTCATGTCTGTGTGAATGGCATGTTCTTTAAACTCACATAATTTAGAGAGAATCTCTCCCTGCTCGTCCGGGATATTTCTTGAAGCGTGAAGTCATCTTCAGCAGTGAGCTATTCCAGTGTACATCTGACTCAGAGCTCTCTGCTGCTGCTGCTGCTGCAGGGCTTTTGGATGAGTTTGATTTGTCTCATGTTCATACAAATCTTTATCTGTTTGTTAAGAAATTGCAGTTACCACATGATCACTTCTCCCTCGAGCGAGGATGAGAGGCCTCTAAGGACAATTGATACAGAAGTTAGAAGCCGTTTTGAGCCATCTCTGCTGTTCACATGGCTGCATGTGGCTTTTGTCACAACCAGATCGCTGCGAGCGTGACAGCTCCTGCAGGCAACCAAAGGCATTCCAGAAAATGCTATTTTTGACAGCTTTAGGATGACTGGTCTTGTGAGTTTAACCCTTTTATTTCCCCATCCTCTTTTTTTATTCATAAAAAGATGGATTTGAACCTCGAGGCTGACATTAAGTGGGACTTTAACCCTCTGAACCCCAACGAACATGTGTTTTCTTTAAGTAATCGCCAAAAATACACCGTTTACCGTGGAAAGAAACTGAAAAAACAGGCATTATCGCTGGAAATCAAACTTTTCAGCAGCCCTTGAACAGATAATAGATTGAGCACATTTCCGCAAGAAAAGTGACCAAAACTAAGCTTACAGTTGTGATATTTCTGTCAAAATCACTTTATTCTATAATAAATAAACAGTCGGAATAACTACATCCTGCTAAGAACATTAAATTCTGTGCTGGAAATCTGTTTACACAGAGCCGAGAGGAGAGGACAAGCTTGTTGGGGGGTTCAGAGCGTTATGTGTTTTTCTACAAAACCCTTTTTATCAAAACAAGTGAAAGAAAATAAATGTTGAATTTCATGTGAGAACAAACAGCCATAACTGGAAAAGTTATTTTAAAACAGATACTGCGAGGTCAAACTAAAGTTAGTCAGATTTGTCTTGGCAGTTTCTCAGCCCTGTAAAGCAGCTCGTACAGTAACAGATATGTTTTTTGGCACCTTCTTTTCCTCCTTTACTCCTATCTTGGTCATGGTTGCAGTCAAGTGATCATCGCCTCGGGTGTTGTGCATTGATTGATCGTAGCAGACAGCATAAGAGACTTCTGTATTTGAGTAACTGCTCCACAATGAGCTTGTTAATGACTACAGTCATAAATATTTGTGGATGAATCACAAGATCACAACTTTAATGGTTAGTTTTGGAACTTCTTCACACTTTAATGATTCAGGAGTAAAACCAGGTCCAGTGAAGAGTGAGCGGAGCTGGTTGGCAGGAAATCCGTAAGGCAATCTGATAAAAAAAAAGAGAGAAAGAACAATTGCGCAACTGAGCTTTCTTCATTGTTGTCCAAGCCAAACTCCCCTTCTGCAGTCAGTGCATATTAAGCAAATCTGTCCTCACAGTTATTTGTTGACACAGTAAGTGATGTGGCTCTGTAAAGAGGCTGTAATGGGATCATAATACATCACTTTTTCCTCTCCAAGGAAAACAACAAGAGCCGTCGATGCATTTCATCTTTATCCTCCCTCTTCCAATTTTGCTCTCAGTAGCGAGATTAAATTTCCGGGACGACTAATGTACAATCAAAGCATCAGGAGTTCAAGTCAACATGTCCTCTAAAGAGGCAGCAATTACTTTGGGAACATGGTGGCTGGGTTCACTCACGAGCTCCAGACGACTGAAAGACGAGCTGAGGAAAAGAGATCGTCCCACCAGTGAGACTAAACGATGGCCTTGAGTCTTCCATCATGACAATTCTCAGAGACAACAATCAGATTAAGCCGCCGCACTGCATCTTGCACAACAAATATCTGGAGGAAACCCAGATCTTTTCATTTTGATTCACCAGATCTCGCCGAAACCAAAGGACACCAACTGGTTAGAGATGTCGTGCGTGTCCCTGAAAACAGCACGTCGGGATCGTTCCTCCTCTTTGTTCCCTCCTTCGCCTATTTATTTCAGTTTCCACCAATAAAACTTCCAATCCCCTCCAGCTCGCTGACACTTTAATTGGATAAATGGCAGCAACATTTGGCACATTCATGGCAATGATCTTTGTAACCCGTTGTTTCGCACAGCGTGAGTCCTCTTTTAAATTTCTGGCAAAGCCAAAGAGAGGTCTCATTAGATATTTGAGAAGATGGTTTGTTTCCTGTTTTTCTCTCTCTCAACATATGCTGAGTGACAAAAACAACCAAACAAATTGTTGTTTGTCTCTAAATGAGGCGTATTTCACAATTCCTCAGACGCCCTAATTTAGAATTAGCCATAGCTACGTGTAGCAGCTTGCTCTTTATTTGGCACCAGAGCTGTTTTGTGGTTTAACTGATCTCTCGAAGATCCTAACGCACCTCCGTCAGTGCAGCTGGTGGCAACAGATTTCTCATTTCTCAGGCAATCTTGCGGGCGACATCATTTTAAGTTAGCCACCCAAGATGCCCATTATTGTCTCACTTAATCATATTTGTTGACTTCGTAAATTGGGATCCAATCTACCAGATACTGACCATATCTGGATCAGGAATTTGCCAGATCCATGTAAAGATTATTGGCCATTAAATTCACTCTTTCCACTCCAAATTGCATCCATCGTGGCAGGCCATCGACCCAATCTTTGGCTCCACAGCAAACCCTTTCGTGAAAATGACTATCTCATTAATCCTAATGAGTTCCATGCAACAAGGTTGCCGCTATATACCTTTTTTTTAACTGGGTCAGGTATTAGCCAGATCCATATGTAATCCACTGTCTCCATTAGTGTCGTGAACTCTCCCTGCTGCATTTACACTCATCCATTCGCGACTGTTTTGTGTTAAACCGTAATGAGCTCCATGCAGCGAGGTCGCCGCTGTCCCTCATTAACTGGGTCAGGGTGACGGACACCTCTTTTGTCTGTATAAGAAGCTTTTACTGGTCAATTTAAAGTTAAATAGGGGAAGCTCATGTTATGTTTTTCTAACGCACAATCATCTCCATGTTGATCCAGAGATAAGGCTACAGCGTGCAAAGGCCATTACTGCCAAGAAACACCCAGCACTTGTCAAACAAGTGCCTCTTTAGCTCCTGCACAACCAGATTTCTTCCTATTACCTTTTGTGAGAGCCGGCAGCTGGGAGTACAGCAACCACAGCACACTGAATGTTCTCAGATGATAATTCGATTTGCACATGAAGTGAGTGAACTCCAGCCACTTAAAACCCAGCGTACTTCCCAGTTATTGTGTTAAGGCTTTGTGTTGTTTTTTTATCAGCCTCTTTGGTGTAATGTTTGATGGTCTTTTAACAAGTTTTAATAAAGGTAATGGACTTAGTCATGACTGCAATCTGTGTGACTCACTGTGAGCTCCACAGTCTAAAATGAAACTTGATGAAGAAAAGACTTCCCCCTGAATGTTGAGGGAGTTTTTCCTGTGCAGCTTATTAATCAAGATGTTAAATATTAACATGTGAATGCAACTGATATTGTTCCTGTTGGCCTGTCTCCACACAGTGTTGCTGTGGAAGAGAAACACAAGTTTTTTGTCAAGTGAGTGAGCAGCATGAAGCAATAGAACATGTTGGCACTACGTACAAAGTACTGAACAATAGATAAACAGTAAATATTAGGGATATGTTTCATTCAATTGGATATATTGTTGCTGGGAAAGAAGCATTTAAGGTTTGTCCGCACAAAAGCAATAAAAACAACTTGAGAGTGAAGCATTGATTTAAAACACTTGGTGACCCTTGGTATGGATGAACCCGAGAACATCTGGACACCAACAGCAGCCTGGTATTTCTTTGCTCATCTGCCATGTTTTAATCCTCACGATGTAACACGGGGAAGTAATATGGCATGGTAAAATTCAAGAGATCATTCAGATCCAGGCAAAAGCTTAGGATGAAACATCCATCTCTCTGACAGAACAGGCTGCATGTTGCTATGGCCGACTAATGTCATGCAAGGCCCTGTGCTCTGCTTTTATGAGATTATGTGGTTAAGAGGGCCACGGGGCCGGCCGTCTGGAGAGCCTGTTCGGCTAATGATGCCTCGGGTTCAAAGTGGTGGTGGAAAATGAGACGGGGGTAATCATCCTCAGCATCAATATGATGAGAGCCAGCAGGCATCAAGGGCCGTAATGCACCTAACAATGACGGACAAGAGGGCTTCAGTCTGGAGGGTTGTACAGTTCTGTCGGTTTGATATCAGCTGGTGGAATAAAAATGGTACATTTGCTTCATGAGGGATGCAGAAACACTATTTTCAGTGTTCAAATGGGGCCCATTTCCAGCATGGGAAATAATTTCTTTCCCTGTCAGTGCAGCTCCGTAAGGTCGCCCAGAGAGTGTCAGAGAATCATTTAAATGAGTTGAGGTCAGCCTGCTTTTCTCACTGAAGCCCGGTTGTTTATTGATATGTTTGGCCCAAGCTGCGTGTTGGGAGTCCATGAGCATTTTTGGAACTTGTAGAAACAAGATCTGTTTGTTTTTGCACGGCTATTGTTTAACTGAGATGTTTTTCCAACTTTTCCCTTGTTGCAATAAAGCAGCTCATGGTAGGACTCACTGCTCCGTGTTTGGTTTTTATCAAAGTGCTATGAAGCAGAACATTGGAGAGATGTTGTGAGCACCATGTGAATATGGTTTAACATAAAGAAAAACATTTATTACAGTAACAACAGAAGAGTCTTCAACAGTTGATGTTAATCAGCACTGATCCTGCTATACGAGTATTTAAACTTTTACACAATACAGATAATGCACTAAGATAGATAAGATAAATAAGAGTGAATTACTTCCTTGTGTACTTTACCTTTTAAAGAGTGATAAGCGCTGTATCTTGTTAAACCAAACTGAAGTGGCAGTTGAGATTATTTTGACTAATACTGCAGTATCGTTTGAATTTATGATGTTGTTGAAATTACATTTTTGCATCATTTCATTGAAAATTGAAATTTCTTGGTTAGGATCTCAATCAAACAAAGATACTTTTCTTCACTGCAGCACCAAAGTACTTCACCCAGAGTGGTATTTTGCCTTTAACGAATATTCCACTTCCTGCTGTTTGGATATTGCATTAGTCCAAGTTGCAATTTTGACAAATTTCAAATAATTGTGTAGCCGAAGCAGCCAATAATCTATACAGTTTTAGAAACTTCCATGTCAAGATTGTCAACGGTTTTCTTTTAATGTAAAGATTGAACCAGATGGATTGGGGGTTCAGGCCACAACTTTAAGCCCAACAGAATGGTGGAAGCACTGCTGTTTTTTAATCCCATGCATGATAAAAATGAATATTTCCATACAAATAATGCTTTCTCCATTGTTTGTTAACTAAGACATCATCCTGTCTCACTTTCAGAACCACCATTTTCAAGCATAGTTGCATTTTATTTGATTTAGTTGGGATATCCTGCGGAAAAACCCACTAATGGATAAAATCATGATAAACAAATCTAATAGTTTATGTCTACAGTTGCATTTTGGAGGAAGTAATAGCAATTATATGCACTTTACTGCATGTAATTGCATCCCTCGGATGTTCAAATTCCATTCTGTTTGTATAAAATAGTTTGGAGCCCGTGTTTAATTGACTTTATGAGTTTTCAGTACGCTAAAAATGGCACGGTAACAGCTATGGTAACAGCTACGGCTCAGATTGGTGAAGGTTCAGTTTGTCAAAACTACAATTATCTCTCGCCTGCAGCTCCTCATAAAACTAATCTTAACATATCCCTATTGTTTACTACAACAAAGAAGAACAGATAAATGTCATATGTGGATTAAGACCATTTTTGATTACACCGCTAATAGCCTCCACTTAGCTGTAGCTGCTGCACAGTGAAAGTTCCCGTGTCTGGCCTGTGTAAACTGGATTGAAGTACATTTTCTCTCTGGTTGTTTACCACAGTTGTCTGTTTTTTTAGTGCCTGTTTATGGGCAACAAGGAGCCAGTGCACCAATGGTACAGATGGTTGCTAACCCATGTAACCCAAGTGTGCAGATTTCAAAACGTACCATCAAGCCCAACACAGCTTTTCTTTCTGTTTGGGATGCATGTTAAGTCACTCAATCACTTCATGCAATCTCCTGTGTGTTTATGTCTCTGCCTTAGTTCTCTCTGTCCTCAATATACTTCACAATTTTTGTATGAAATCACATTTTCTCTACAATTTTCTTTACTGTCACTCTGATTGAACCTTTAACCTACAATTAGAATCAGCCGCAAACTTCAGAGCCAATCAGAAGTGCTTCAGATGACAGCATGATGGTAATGGAGCATGAAAATGTTTCACATGGCAGAAAAAAAACATCAAAAACAGGCTTTACAAAGTCCAACAGGAGCCGTCTAGACAGATCGATAGTGTTATAGCCGAGGGCTCGCAAGGAAGTGCTGAGGCAGCAGGTTTTTGTGTTAAACCCTTGGCGGTAGGTTTGCTCTTGAACCTCTGGTAAGCAACACCAAAAGAGATAAACAAACTTGAGGCTTACAGTGAATGTAGATGCAAATTAAATCCACTAAATGGGTTATAGTTTTGGCCCATTAGTTTGTCTGTTAACATGAAACATCTTGATGGAAACATGGAGGGCCACTCAGCCTCGGAGCAAAGAAACGATTAACGACACTGTGTTGGCAATCCAGATCTGGGAATCCTGCCATTAGACTTTTTTTAAACGATACCCCTTAGACATTTATGTAATCTGTTACGTCAGTAAAAGAAAAATGATAAGTCTTGGCATGTTTTAGTAGTTGAATTATCTAATGTAGAAAAACAAGTTATGCAGCAGCAAAAGTAATTTCCCAAACATTTCCTTTTATCCATTTTAGAAACAAGTACAAACACTTCAGATAACCGTAAACAACCACAAGTTATTTTACAGATAATTTCTTTAGAAATATGGATACTATACAGTAAATATCTGTATTTAAAAAATATAGATATTTGTAGAATAACTAAAACGTTTTACTTTGATATGATGGTAAAGTTTAATTGTAAGAAAAGGTGCCTTAGCAGTAACATGTGTATTTATTTTTTACACAGAATTTACTGTAATTTAGCATTCATGACCATTAAGCAATTGAAATCTAATAATGTAGAATGATTTTTTGAGATTTCAGTAATCTATAAATGGTTAATATTTGTAATAAAAATAAATGACCTTTTTTGCCATTTGCACTTAATGTAGAAAAACAAAAAAACAGTGAAATAATACAGTAAATTTGGAAAATATATATTTTTTACAGTGTAGTAGGCTCAAATCAGCACCAATGCTGCAGCAAAAACTGGCCGTAAAGATCAAAAGGCAGAAATGATGCATCTGGACCACCATCAAAATCTAAGCAGTTGCTCCATTTCCCAAGGCATGTTTCCCCACCGAGCTGGGTGGAAATCTTTTCATGTTCCAGATACCGAAAGCCCCAATGAAATCCGATCGTCTCCGTCAGAACTTGTGGTTCGTCCAGGCGTTCGTACCACTCAGCTGGGTGGTTTTATGGGCTGTGAATGTGTCTCGTAAAGGGGGGAATGTCTTCCAATATCACTGTCATCACTCACACATCACATCCTGCTGTGTACACCGCTGTGTTTACTTGGCCCAACATGCTCTCACACAAAAAAAAGCCACAGGGAAGACTGTAAGTTTTAGACGAACTTAACAACAAATGACAGTGAATGGCAACTATGTGCTCAGCCGGCCTCTCGCAGCTGCTCCGCTCGCAGCGTGAAGAGCCGGAGCCTCCTCAAAGATGACAGGAGCCTTGGATCCTTTCCAAAACCTAATTGGCGCAGTCGTCTTTTATCATTGACTTGTTCAATGAGTTAAATGCGATATGATTTTCCGGCCAATCTGCAGAGGATATTATTTCAGTCTTGATGTTTGTTTGACATGAAGGGAATTAGTGGCCACCACCTACTGAATCACTCCTTAAACAAACGTTGCAGGGGTAGAACAGGGGAGTGCCAGAGAAAGTGTTGAGTGAAGCTCCCATTCACTGAAACCAGATAGAGAGAAAGTGTCGTTAAGCTAAGAACAAGGCGTCAGCTTTGTTGCAACTTGAAGGGGAATTTTAAAAAGCTGGAAATGTAACAGGCACCTTACCCTAAAGACTAAAACAGATTAGTGGGATTTTGACCTGCTGAACTGAGACAAACATTTCAGAGCGAGCTGTAAATATGTGTCAAAGGCTACAGGAACCCGGGAACCTGGGACCTGCACTTATATATCGCTTTTCTAGTCGCTTTGCACTACAGACTGCACTCATTTACCCAGTCACCCACACATTCATACTGGTGGCAGAGGCTACCCTAAACGGTGCCACCTGCCACCATTGGGAATTCATTCACACACACACCAATGAATGCAGCATCGGGAGCAATTTGGGGTTCAGTATCTTGCTCTAGGATACTTCGACATGTAGGCTGCCATGGTCAAGGATCGAACCACCAACCTTCCGATCAGTGGGTGACCGATCTACCAAATGAGCCACAGCCACCCCATAATCTTTTTTTTTTTTTTGTGCAATTTTTGATGATTGATTAAGAGTGATTTTTTTAACAACAGTGTGAACAGCACAAATAACATTGAATCCCATTGTTTTAGACCTGGGCCTCTTTCATATGTGGTCCTTAGTCAGATGTAGGTCTTTGTCACTTTTATGTCACTCAAGAGCGTCAATCATCACAACTCTGTGCTGGTGGACGTCACTCGGGTCATGGTGATTCCATGATGTATTATTACGATTATTCCATCACTCCTGACTCGACTCCTCGTCCACACACACCTCAGACAGACGGAGCAGCCATCGCTCCATTGTTTAAAATGTTGTATTCGTTATCACCTGCTCATAACTTTGCCCCCTTCTAGTGCACAACAACTCGAGGACAAAACCTTAAATGATCCATGTTTGCTTCTGCACTGGGTGTGTGACATCTTTGTTATTGCTACAAATTGACCGTTGAACATGGCTTCAGATTATCAGATCACAAGAAGAAACCACTTAGATTCGTTCTGCAACAAGCTTCCTTATGTGCAAGGCTTTGATCCAGCACAGCCGCCTGACCACCACACGTCACTCCCACCACACATCAGTCCCCCTTTGTCACTTTAAGTGTGAAAACACTAATGCGTGTTTAAGGTAATGTCAAGAGCAGCTGAGGGAGTTTGATATTTCCCAGAAACTGTCAGTGAGTGTGAATATCACATGAGTTAAGTGGTCACGTCTGGAAGTTCTTAAATACATTTTTAAGCTCAAAGGGCCTTGCGTGCGTAGGAGAAGACAAAGACCCTTTTGTTAATGTTGTAGGGTGTTTGCATTATTTCCTATAATCCTTGTAAAAACAGAAAAAGTAATGTAAAGTGTTGATTTGTTTGAGTTGCTGGACGATTTGTAACACGGCTGCTTGGAAAACCCTGACCTTATGTCCTGTAGTTGTATCTGGGGCGTCTCTGATTTCATCAACTGTATCCTGTACAAATGTGGTTCATGACATGCAAAGGTTAAGGCATAACTGATGACTTACAAGATGTCCCACACATTTGTCTTTGGCTAATCTCTCCTAAAGCATCACCTGCTTATCGTCCCCACTTGCCACTGAAAGACAGTTTGTTTTGGTGAGCAGTTGAAGCTTGTCGGAATTGAATTACACCCCATCTGCGCTTTACATGTCGCTTTTCCTTTCGGCCTTTCCTGCCGCTGATGGATCATTGTTCCAGTCTCTTCCTGTTGTGGCTCAGTTTGATAAATATATAGTAACAGGAGGAACGTGGGCGGCGGAGTCCGCCTTGAAGATTGGAAAATGACCGTTCTCAAAGGCCGAAACTGGCAGGAAAAGTGTCGACGGCAAAAGTATGAATGTAACTGCTAACGAGAAACAACAAGCTGCTACAAAAGAGCAAGAAAGCTCATCAAACCCTCGCTTAAATAAACTACACAACAGAATCCTGTTGCACCGGTTCAAGTGGCTGAAGATTAGACAGGGCTCAGCTCACTATTATAGTTTTATCTCCTCACTCACTCCCATTTGTGCAACACTCTAAAGCTTAATCAGCAAAGAGGAGGTTGACTTTCAAGCTTGTTAAATGGTTTTTGGGGTAGGCCCCGGCTGACCCTAATCTCTGTTAAGAGAACTGTGGGTCCATTGCATAATATGGTCAGACTGACACAGAGAAGAGATCAGACAAATGAAAGGCAACTATTAATGTACGGTAAGCCAACGCAGCTCTTTTAGGCAGCAGCATACTTTATGTCAGAGTCACAGTTTCCTTCGTGTATAACCTTCAGGTCTAAAAAAAACAAACACGTTGAGCACCTTTTCATCTGCATAAAACATTTGCAAAGATGAGTTATAAAGATATTCTTTAATCTCTCCATTGCATACATCCATGTCTTTGTGCATCATTGACAGCTGTCAAACAGCTTGATAGTCACAGATTGATAGTGCTTGTGCAATTTTGTTGTCATGCACAAAATTGCACGTACGTGATTGAAGCATCATCTTTCCATTTTGTTGCCAAAGAAAATACCAATGAAGTCAAGGTCTGGTAGATCGTATCTTATGATCTGGCATCAAAGTATAAATGCTCCATCTTAAACTCCCTGTTCCTCTCAATACTCATTTGACTTATTGACAACTTTAAGACCCTGGCAATTAGCAACATGCTAAAAAAGAAATTTGCTCTTTTGAAACTGATATCCTTTACAGAGACATTTATGTGTCAAGTTGTAGAGAAATCTCTACATCTTCTGTCCCTGGGCAACGCTGAGGATGGAGCAAAAAACATATCAGATTACCAGACACTTCAAATGCAGGTCTTCTTTGCGTCCAGATCACGATAATATCTCCTCTTTTTTAAGTTCTGTCTATCTGTCAGGAACGGTTGCATTTCACCTTCACTCAACGTAAACACGTCTGATGAGATTTGATAGTTTTGGCTCACTCACCTGCATGTCACAACAATGCCGACTGTTGCAACACGACGGCTGGTTACCCAGAGTCTACCTTTCTCACGGCCTGAGGGTTGGCTGACAGCCAGCTGCGCAACAGCAACTCAAGCAGGCTCGCTGGTGGTCTGAAAACCGCTGGTGTGACCAATGAAAACAGAATGAAAGCTGCTGGTTTGCCAGTTTCAGGCAGCTTCTGTCGTCTGTGTGAAGCAGCTTCTGTTTTCAAGATAAATGTTGGCCGGAGGAAGACGAACGATAACATTTTATAGTAGTTGAGAGGAATTTTTTTTACATAGTTTACAAGCCGTTCATTTGCTCTGAAGTAATCACACTGTAGCAACTCCAATGGAATTGATTTGCATTGGCATTGATTATCTCACTTTTTGCTTTGTCTACCTGCTTGTTGCATAGAATTTGATTCATCCTGATGCAGAAAGAACACACAACAACTGAACAAAAATTGGTTCCAAGTCTGAAGTCCAGGAAATCTTTACGTAGGTGGAAATGATTAAATGGATGATGGCTGTATTCCATTTCAGTCTCAGGTTCCTGGTATTGTTCACGCTGGCTCCCTGTCGCCCTGTAAAAGGCTTACTGGGCCACTTGATTGGAATTAACCCATGGTTAATGTTATTAACAATCATGTTGTGTTAGTGATTCTAGTAACAAGTCAAAGCTGTGACAGAAGCTTTTGTGTCTCAGTGTTGCATAAGTTATAAAGTTTATATCTTGGAAAAGTTCCACATCTTTTCCAATGGCATCGAGGCATTTAATTAGAGCACAAAAGCACGAGTGTCAGTCATTCATTATTATCTGTAACGACTTATCTGAAGTGGGGTCTTGGAGGGCAGGTCACTAGACTATCACAGGGCAGACACATGGAGACAGACAATTTGGAGTCAGTAATTAACCTGAACACACATGCTTTTGGAAGAGCCGCAGAGAAAACACAAATGGCCGGATTTGAACCCAGAACCCCCTCTTGCTGCAATAAAATAGGTCATGTGTAGATTGTTTTAATAACATGTGAATCAGGCGAGGTTTTAAAAATACGTGGTTAACTTTGTGAAGTGGAAATACTTGGTTAGGTTTAGGAAAATAATATATTTTGGGTATGTGACGTGGTTACATATTATTCTAGCTACATAACATACATAAGTTAAAATAACTAAAAGATGCCTTGAACAGTGGCTAAAAAAGTCCTGTGTTTTGTTTGTTATATAAGAAAGTACATGTCTTAGATATAGTAATAAATATATGACATGGTTTTGTACTAACACAGTTATAAATGTAATTTAAAACAACTCGGTGCTGACCAAGGTTATAATAGTTTTGGATTTTTCATTCGTTTTAATTTGGTTGTCAATTTTTCTTTTCAAATTCAGTTAGTTTTAATGAGTTTTTAGAGTGAGTTTGCTAGTTTTAATTAGTGATTATTTTTTTGAAAATGCTTAGTTTTAGTTTAGTTTTTATTAGTTTTAGTGTTAGTTTTTTTGTAATGGGGTATTTGTTGGGTGTGAGATTTAAAAAAATCACAATAAATTTTGCCTTCATTTCCTTTGTTTTATCCATCTCAGCCCCAATAAGGTTATTAAATTTGAATTTAAATTTGAATAAAACCAAATAGATGAAATAGGTTTCATATCAACCAAAAAGGTTTAGGTATGAAAAAAGTTGACAAAGACGAAAACTAAGGACATTTTCACTATAATTTTAATTAGTTTAAGTTAGTTTTGTAACCACAAAATACAGTTTCAGTCAGTTAGTCTTTTAAAAAACTCTCGTTTTTTATTTTTATTTCTGTTAACGAACATGTTTTTCCAATTCTAGTTTTCGTTATTTCGTTAGTTTTCATCAGTTTTGGTTAACTATAATAACCTCGGTGCTGACTTTTGGTTTCACATGGGACATGAACAGCAGAACATCCTTTCTCCATATCCAGACTCTGTCCTTGTGTGTCCTTTTTACCCTCTATCACCTGACAGGCTGCAGCCAGTTTGCCGAGTTTGCCGCTTGACATTAAACACATCTTTACGTTCTTTAATAAGCCGCTTGCACGGACGGCCTCTGAGGACACTGACCTCTGTTGCATGTTGCTCATGCATCAGACTCTTTCTTGTGCTCCTGCTCCTTCAGGTCTAATCAGACTTTTCACACAGACTCTTTCTATGACGTACAGACACGACCTGCATCTGAGCATCGCTCCAGAGCAATACCGCTAATTCATTTTCCTGCTCTTTGCAGCAGTGGTGGGATACAACAGTGTGCTTCCTTGTTGCTTCCTGGTGGAATGCTGTGGTGTGTCCTCACTGGAAACAATAAACTAGTAAACACAGTTCTCCACTGGAACATATTTTATTACAAGCTACACACCCAAGATGCAGTAAATTCACTATAAATCACAGAGTCTCTTTGTTCGTTGCTGTCTTGCATGTCTTAAAAGCTGCTTTGTGCATGTGCTGTCTGCCTGTAAAAGTGGTCAGTGCTTTGGGAAGCTAATCACTATTATGTTAGGACTTAAGAGCTTTTCAAATCCGTTGGTGAGATGCAGTGTTACCTGCAAAATCTGCAAATATCATTGTTGTCATTGTTGTGTGGTTATTATGTACAGATGGAACAATAATATCACAAACTGTTGTTTTTATTCCTTATACATGGAGCTAATTGTGCAAACTTTTTGTGTTTTTTTGCAGATTTGGATACGCGTCTGTGTCTATTTACTGCTGTTCATCACGCTTGGGGTACATTCAAGTAAATTTGACGTCAACCCAGTGACAGATGACATCTTTCGACTCTCTGTTTTGGTGAGCAGGTCAAACATTTCAAGATAAAGCCCCGGTCTTATCATAGCTGTCGCAGTCAGGCCGACTGGTCATTATCATATCTGAATTAGGTCAGAATCATGGTCACCATTATTGAACCAATTCTGTGTCTGTATCATATAATGTGGTGATCTATAGCCTGGTGCCAGCTAAATGAATGAAAAAACATCTTATCAGCAAAAAAGAGACAATAAACTCAATAAAGGGAACAAAAAAGCAGATAAACAGCTTTTTGTCAGCATGTTACCAACTTAGCTTGCAGGTATATGAACTGTATGTGTATGTGCTGTATTGCTAGATGTAAAACTGACAATTTATGTTGTACTTTGTTTTTTTTGCAGAGACAAAACATTCCTAAAGATTACAAAATTCCTGTAACATTCATTCCAAGGGAAGAGGTAAGATATGTTAAATTATAGGGTTTCACATATTACCATATTTTCACTCCCAACTTATTGAATGTTCAGTAGAAACCTTTCAAATAAGCCGAAGCCCTTGGCGTTACTCACACTGGAGCCTTTGGGTGCCTCTTCCTCAGCTACACCTGCATGCCAAACTTTGGCTGACCTTCCAACTGTTGTGCAGTGTAAATATTGTGTCATCTGCTGAGTGAACTTGTCTTAACTCTGAAAGTAAAATATGACTCAGAGGATTATTAGATTTCAGTTGATATGCAAACTGTTTCTCATCTGTGTCTTTTTTGTGTGTCTTTAATAAAACAGTATCCATGATTCATGCTCATTCCATGTCATGTTTCTGCTCTGTTTTTTTTCCTGCAGGGAGGGATGTGTTGGGTAAAATTAAACGTCTTCTACTTGGAGGAGAGTTTACAAGGCTTAAGCGACAAGTTTGGAAACATTTCATCCAACAGAAAAGATATTAGCATATTCATCCAAATGCTCCAAGAGCTGCGGCTCAACATGATGTCTGTGGTGAGTTCACAGCGTGTTTGTGCTCAATGTTTTCAATAACAGATGGGAGGGATAGCATGCATGTTGTTGCTGCTCAGTCGTAGGGTTCGAATCAACAATTTTGCTTTGATTTTTTCATATTTAAAGCTGAAATCTATAAATTGCCATTCCTCACAGCAGCAAGAGCCATTTAAATTGTGTTAGAACTACAACAACTTAATGCATGCTAATGCTATAGCTTCAGGGAGTCACTTTATTGCTGCAGCCATGTGGTGGGCACAACTTAAACTAACATGTAAAGTGGATCCCCCGCCAGGCAAATGTACTGACTCCGGCTTTATGAGGCTAAGAAGCTAGCAGGTCAGACAAACACTCATCTAAACCTTTTACTACACTGCACACATGGCTCGCATGTTTACTGCTGGATGAGGTTTCATTTATTGGACCAGCTGCTCATGACTTTATATTAACTAAAAGAAATGGTATTTTGTAAATGGATTTCAGCTTTAAAGCCAAGTTAATTCTGTCAGTTAACCCTCTGAGCCCCAACAGCGGCATTTTTCGCTCACTGTGGCCTTGTATTTCACTGCAATATATAAAATATATATATATAAAATGTATAAGTCCTGCAGCTCTATGGTGTCAGCACAATCATGGCTAGAAGTGGGAACAAGTGAAAATGTCTTTTGTGCCGAATAACACAGCTATAATAACAGAAATCACATAAAAATGTTTTTAAATTGGACAGAATCGAAAGAAAAATCACAATTTTAAGCTGCATTTTGGTAACAGGAACTTTCCTAACATATGATCCCTTCAAGGACCGTCGGAAAGTTCTAATTTCCACGATAATGCCTGTTTTTACAGTTTCTTTCTACCACAAACTGTGTTTTTTTTGGTGATCTATCAAAGGGTTCAGGGGATTAAACACTTGAAACTAACTGCTTAAAGTGGAACACGAGTCTCTTTGAACTGTCGTGTTTCTGTCCCTGCAGGAGCCGATCATGTATGATTTTGAGTGCCACTACAGGGAGGAGCGGTGGCAGACGGCGCAATACTTTGACTTTGTCAAAGACTTCCTTATAGCTGCACAGAATAAAGAAGATTCAGATGACTGTGATCCTCCTCCCTGTCCCACAACACCATACACAGTAACAACAGAAGAATATTCAACAAGTAAGTGTTTAATATTTTATGTGGTATTTATGTGTGGCTTGTTAACAGTTGGGAAAAAAATAGCTATAATATCAATGGTGGCATCAATGGTTTATAGCAAGGGTCTCAAACTCAAATTACCTGGGGGCCGCTGGAGGCAGTATCAAAATGACCAAAAAAAGGCACAAAATAACCAAAAAAGACACAAAATGACCAAAAAAGACACAAAATGACCAAAAAAAGACAAAAATGACAAAAAATACACAGAATTACCAGACAAGACACAAAATTATTTTAAAAAAGACACAAAATGACACAAAAAAGACACTAAATGACAGAAAAAACTAAATTACTTAAAAAAGACACAAAATGACCCAAAAAATACACAAAATGACCAAAAAAAGACAAAAATGACAAAAAATACACAGAATTACCAGACAAGACACAAAATTATTTTAAAAAAGACACAAAATGACACAAAAAAGACACTAAATGACAGAAAAAACTAAATTACTTAAAAAAGACACAAAATGACCCAAAAAATACACAAAATTACTAAAAAAGACGTTTAAATCTAAATCGGTTTACAGGATTTTCTATGTTATGCATCATAATCTGACATTAATAATTATTAATTATGCTTTTTTATTGTACAAACCTGATTCCAACACAGTTTGGACACTGTGAGAACTTTAATGATAGTAAGATGCAATGATTTGCAAATCCTTTGTGACCTCAATTCAATTGAATGCCTCACAAAAGTACAAAAGACGAGAAATCTAATGCTCAACCTGGGAATTTGTTTGTTTTTTTGTGTGTAAAAAACTGTTTTAGAATCAGGGTTGGACAGTTATTAAAGGCACAAATTGGCCTTTGGATGCACAAATATTTAGACATGAATCAACACAATTAGGCCTACTTGTTAAGAAGAAAGATGAGAATTAATTAATGAAGAATAAATATTTTTAATCACTTATAACTAGATAATTTTGGTCATTGTTGATTGAAAGAAACCGAATTAACTTTAATATTCATCTTAAACGAGTCATTTCTGTTAACAATACTAGTGCTGAAACATTTATTTCATCAGTTGATTCGTTCAAGATGAGAAAATTTACCAACAGTTTGAAAAACCACCAAAATATCACGATTTTCTGCATCTTTATGCATCTTTATGCAGAAACAAGTTGATAATGATAGATATTAATGATCTGTGGTTATGGGTTCAGTGCAGAGCTGTTTGTTTTACTGAAGCTCGGGAGAAACATGTTTGTTCCAGACATCACTATTAACTCCAGGTTTTTTTTTTAAAGCAAGAAAAAAAAGAGAGAAAATGATTCCATGACTTGTTTCAAAATCAGCTGCAGATTATTTCCATTGCTGAGGTATTTTCCAGCGAGGGCTGCGGTTCTTTTTATCAAGTCTTCCAACTTAGAAAAGTTTAGTTTCACATCTAGTTTTCACATGATCTTAGCAGGAGAGAGATAAGGTCAGCTGAGTAACTTACATTCCACCTTAGATCATCCTGATTTAGCCAACATTTCTCACCTTAATCGCTGAAGATCAACATTTACATTGGAGCTGCTAGAGCCTTGTGTAAAGCTTTTATCAGCCATAAAAATCACCTTTTGTCACTTACTTTTGTGTCTAGAAGACCAGAATTAGGCTTTTTTTGGACCAGAAATCACTTTATATCAAGCAAATATTGTATTTTCCAACCCAATATTCATTAAAAAGGCTGTTTCTGTGCCTTCAAAGTGTCAAATGTATTACATTTTGGCATTAAATTAAATATAAAGTGTATTTCAACATCCTCACACTGTACTTTTCATAATTTCAAGGAACATAATGGTTAACATGATTAACGAGCAATTTTCGGTAGAGAAAGTTTCTGTTCCCGTCACATTATTTGTCTTGTCGTGCAAGGCGTGATGAATCACTTACCCAACTGTCAACAAGATTATTTTGAAGATTTCCACTAAAATGTGTTTACATCAATGTCTGCGGGTTATCCAGAGTGAGTGAGAAAACGTGTTTTCGTTTTGTTTTGGTTTTTATCTTTCTTAACGAATAAACAAAAAAGAACAGTGGATTACTTATTCGGAGCCACAATATGAAAACAAGACACTAAAACACAATTCTAGCCAACAAAGACTTAGAAACATATTTACCAATTAGACATAATGTACACACAAATAACATACATAGAATAATATAAAGCAGTGGTTCCTAACCTTTTTCTTGAGGGAGCCACATTTTTACCATTAAAATCCTTGGTGACCCCCCCATTGTCCATTGCTTCTATGAAGCCGAACTCGATGTAACTTTCATGGTACCCTCTCTTTTTCTTTTTGAGTTATTCAGCATTTTCGTCTCCCTGAGGCTTCGCCATTTTTCCATTAGCTCTGTGTTTCTGTTGTTAGGCGAGGTAACCGTAGGTGAGGTTACCGCCAGGTGAGGTTACCGCTTGGCGAGCTTACAGCGAGGCGAGGTTACCGCGAGGCGAGGTTACCACTAGTTGAGGTTACCGCTAGGCGAGGTGACCTGTGTATACTGTAGGAGGGAAGTTACACATGTCCTTATTTTCGCGATATAGCCTTTATTTTTAAACTTTTCTATAGTGATTTTTTTTTTATTTAAATAAATGAACAAATGTTTAATGTAGCCCTTATTTAGTTGTTTTTGTCTCACTAATGAATTAAATGCTGACTCATCTATATTTAACAAATTAGATGTATTACATCCCTTAAAATCAAGAGGGCTTCGCGACCCCCCGTGGATCTTTGGTGCCCCCCTGTTGGGAATCACTGATATAAAGGACAACAACAACAATGAAAAGGACGATACACCAGTACGAAGCCACACGGCGAAAAACAGACAAACAAACAAACAAAACAAACAAAAAACACATGAATTTAGCCCAAACAGAAATATAGAGAGACTAGTAACAGACAGATTCCAGGATAAAAAGAGAATCATATGAAACGTTAACTAAATTCAAAGTTGGACCACAGCAACAATAGCTTTAGACCAATTGAGAAAACATGTTTTTTATGATTTCGGTTTAAGTGTTTTTTTGTGGGAAACGTTAGTGGCGGTTGGCGATGTAGGTCACGCTTCCCACACACACATTTTCCGAGTCGACTACAGATTGAAACAACATTCCAGTCAAGTTCACTTGGGCTTGTAAAAGCCCCGCCAAGCCTCTTTGGACCATTGTGAACGGGGCTCTATTTAGGACAGATCTCCTGTGGCCGCTTGGAGAAGCTTTTAATCCAGGAACCATTATTTCCTCACAAGAACTTTGCGAGATAAAAACCCGAAAAACGGTCTCAGTGCTTAGACGGCCCATTGAGACCCGGCTGAGTCACAGTAAGGTGTCCCCAGGTAGCACATGTGAAAAGGAAGAAAAGAGCCGAAACCTGATTGTGTACGTGTTGATTACAGAGCAATCTCCCAATCTTCCCAAGCGCTTGGCTTTTCTCTGCCGGAGTGGTCGGATTAGATCTTTTGTGTGTGTGTATGTGATGGGGGGGAGAAAAAGGCGGCGTTGAGTTGACTTTTTAGCACCTGACAATGAAATGTTTTCATCATACGGCACTTTTTTCATCCTCTCGTCTCCTCCTGTAACCCCAGACTCACCAACATGTCTCTTTTCTTTTGCTCCCCCCCCAGAATCAACATCTTCCTCCAGCAGTAAAGAGTGTCTAACAGACTGCAAACCACGTAAGTTCACAATTCTCACTATTATTTCAGAGAACTCAAGTGTCAGGTCTGTGATCGGGGCTGTAAAACCAGTCCAGCTGGTGTGTCGGAGCGGTAACAGTAATTTTTGCCACATTCTGCACAAAGTCGGCCCGTTCCCCCAGAGCTGCTGTCACTTGATTAATGACGCTCTACAGGGCAAATTCCTCATCTCGTCTTGTGTCTCTTGTCCTGTCTTGTCTGGCTCTTCTCTACCTGCCTGCTTCAGACCATTACAAGCGTTTTGGATTTGAGCTTGTCCGCCCGTATGTCTACACCAATCAGGATGCTCATCCATCCTCGTAGAACAGATTTCTGTGGAAGTCTTGAACGGAGATGAACTGATTAGATGTTCAAAGCCGACAGGGAGCTTAAAAAGCACATTTTTGGCCACAGATGTCAATTTAAGTGATGGCATTTCACATCCAAAAGATGTTCTTTTTTGGCCATTATTCAGCACCATAAACCAGGGACAGAATTGGTGAAACTAGGGCTGGGCCATATGGACCAAAAACATGTCTAGATATAAGCTCTTAAATTAAACTCTTATGACCTATTTTGGTTGTCATCATAATATTTGTCCAAACAACTGTACCTTTAGTTGTACCAGGCATTAAAATGAACAAGAAATTTAAGCCAAAAACAAGGGTGGTCTAATCATTTTTTCCATGACATTACAAGGAATTTTACTGGTTCTCTAAATTAAGTTATCCACCAGAACAGAGAATTTCCCAATCCTCTCCTGCAGAGCTCTCACTGCTCCCACAACAAACAGCTGATACAAATGATCGGCTCGTCATCGAAACAAGCTTGTTAATCATTTAAATCAGCTGTTTGTTGATGGAGGGAGAGATCTAAACATGCGAAGGCCAGTGAAGACATGAAGCAACAGCAGAGCTTCACTTTAAAAGCTTCGCCTCAAGGACGGTGGTCAAGTGGTTGCCACTTTCATCTCACAGAGAGAGAGTTCGGTTGGAATCTGGCTCTTGTGTTCAAGGTTCAAGGTTTCTTTATTATCCCTGAGGGACAATTCACTGTGCAACAGCAGGATGCATCATAATCAGCACATACACAAGCAAACAAACCATCATCCACAACAGACAAAATGCATACTACATACAGGTGCATGTCAATAAATTAGAATATCATTGAAAATCAGAATCAGAATTACCTTTATTGTCATTGTTCAGAGTAACAAGTACCATTACAACGAAATTAGCCATCAACCCGTCCAAACGTATACAACACACACAAACAATATGACAGAGATGAAGAGAAAGAAATACGGCACACCTTGACTATGTTTTGCGGCCTGTTTTTGTTTTTCAGAGTGAGGGACCAAAACCAGCACACAAAAGCAAAAGAAAGGATAGTTTCAACTAGAAAATTTCCTCTGGGGAAATTCTGAAGGGCCACGGGGGCTACTGCCGGTGTGTGTACACTATGATGAGATTCTTCAGAGATTTCAAACAATTAATACTAGTAATGTTATAATACTATATAATATACAAGGAGCACACCTACAACAAGCATTCCTTTTCAAGTATTTATTTATACAGCAACCTATGACCTTTAACCTCAAAATGTGCGAAAAATTCGTATTCTGTAGAGAAAAGTAATAGCACACCGATCCCGATCAAACCGCACGTTTTGACATATAATTTGTAGCGGGACGAAATTGCGTCCGGAAGAGGAAGAAGAAAAAATCCACAGTATAACAGTAGTGCTCGGTGCGATTGCCCCGTGGCTCTAATAAAACAACAATAAAAAAATTCTCATAAAAGTCTTGTCGACATTAAACTCTGAAGAGTTTGCACGTTCTCTCCGGTTCCTCCGGCTTCTTCTTGTCCACAGACAAGCAGCTTGACTGTAGATGAGAGTGAGAGCGCGTCTGTCTCTGTGTCGAGGTCGTACCTCGCCTCGCGCCCAGAGTCAGCTGGGGATCGATCCGGCCTGGAGTTCAGATAAACGTTTTTAAGGCTGACGGAGCGGCTCGTTCTTGTCTTTCATCCTTCGTCCGTCCAGCCGATCTGAGAAAACCCGTCTTTGATTTTGTCCCTGGTCCTCCCCTTTGCCCCGGCCTCCACTGATCTGCACTTAATGCTTGTTAAGACGCTTGACCTCTGAGCTTTGATGTCACCAGCGTGGCACACCCCTGTGAAGAACACAACACGGACCACTTAACACTGAGAGAAGACCAGCAGGAGGCTGTTGAACACACTGAAGCATCTCGGAGAGAACAGTCGTCTCTGTCTCTCTCTGAAGAGGCCTTCAGTGTTGTGAGTCCAGTCTAGATTTTATTGATTTAGACCCCAAGGTGCTTGTAGTCCCAGAACCAGAACAGGGCGCCTCCTGTTCCTTCATTGGCTGGGCCGATATGGAGCTCAGGTGATTGTTGTCAGATCTATTAGTCCGCTGTAAAAACTGCTCGATTCTCAAGGGAAAAGACTCACTGGAGACGTAAAAGGTCAATTAAACTTTAACTTCTGCCAAAAAATTGCACATCATACCTTTTGAAAAAGCCAGTGCAAAGAAGCTAAAATCGGGGTGAAGTGTAGTCGTCTGTTAAAACGAGTAAAAAGTCGTAGCTGCTCGTTTTGATCCGTCTGTTGTTTCTGGAGAGCAGAACGTTGATCTGGATGGAGTTATGATGACGAACCGTGTCCAATCATACCAATTCACAGAAAGGTTGTTTTTTTAAAACTGTTTCCATTGCTCCCATCAGGAATCACTTTTTTCAAATTCAGAGAAAAAAAACAAAACAATTGATGCTTAATAGTTGGACTGTGGTCAATAAAGAAAATAAAACTGGAACATGAAAACAGCCCAGAAGAAGCCGGGGAGGTTATAGGACGCAGCTTGACGACAGAAAATCCACCAACACAAGGAGTAAACATTTAACGGGACACGGTGCAGGGTTGTCGAGGTTAATCAGCAGGGAAATGTCAGCAGACTTTGACAGTTATGTGTAATGGGCAGAAAACCTCAATCGCATGCCGTCCTTTTGTCTGCAGCTGTTTAAGATTAGAGAGTATGTTGCTATGGATGCAGTTCAGATTTTAACATTAAACATTCCCCGTTTTATGGAGAATCAGGGGATTTTTTTAAGGTTCCAGCTTTCATTTTGATGCTCACCACATAACTTAAGATGCAGCTCAGCATTGCATGTGAAGTTGTTCTGATCACAAATCTGTAATAAAAAGTAGAATTAATTAAAATGGATTAAGGGTTTAGGATGAGGATATGAAGGCCACACTCAGTTTATGTCGTATAAGTTGGTGCAGGGATTTTATTAACATTTGTTTCACAGATTTGTTGCAAAATTGGACCTTTTTTACGCTTGAAAATGGATAAAAATAGTCAAAAAACCTCCAAAATCCCACATTTAGATACCAAAACCTTGAGGAACATCCATGTTCTGATTTGGTCTCAAAAACGTTTGACATTTTGGAGATAATTTTATTGTTTTATTGTATTGTTTTATTATATAATTTTTTGCCAAAACTTCTGTTGTCTAAACTGCTCATAAACCCCCTTTATTGTCAACATACATAAGAAAACTATACATCCTCTGAATGCTCTAGCTCTCTAGTTAATGGTTGTAAAGGATCATGAGGCTGAGATTATCCTAGAGGTCACAGCAGCTCATTTTATACACTGAGCTCAAGGTTTCAGGAACTCTTTCCCTGCAGTGAGATGCTAACATCACAACACAAATCTGAAACGACGTGCGTGTAAACTGCAACTTCACCGGCTGTCAGATGAATAAAACTGGCTTACAATTCCAGTTAAAAGAACGTGAATTATCATCTGTACAAACACTATTAACGACTCAATGCCACACTGCTGCTTAATGACACAACAGAGACATTGACACTGTGAGTTTGCTTTGAGCACTTTGTCTCGTGAAATGGAAAATAACTGATGAAAGACGACATTCATCATCATCATCACTTTTTTCTGGTGCTTGAAAGCTTGAAAGTCCCTCTCTCGTCTTCACAGTGACTTCTGCTCATTGTTATTTCTCTCTCTGGGATGTTTGAATGCAGCACGCGAAGAGTTGCAGGCTGTTTTTTCACCGAGCTTTAACCTTCTGGAGTCTCCAAAAGCTCCAAATCCAGACTTCTTCATCACATCCAGACTAGAAAACAAAGCAGCGTGGAGCCCTACTGTAAATTTACCTCTAAAGTTCTGGCTGTAAACTCCATGAGGCCAGTTTCAGTTTGATGATGATATACCAAGTAAAACTGGAGACAAGCTCAAATATATTTAGTATAAAATGATAGAACTGGATGGAACCCTCTTATATGTTAGATTTGACACCTTTGTTCACATTTGCAACATTTACAATTCTTTATTGAGCATGATAGTGTTTTGAAAGTAAAAAAAAGATTCAAAATCACATTTTATGTTGGACTAATGGACTAAAAAAGACACAAAATGACCAAAAAGGACACAAAATGACTAAAAAAGACAGAAAATGACCAAAAAAGACAGAAAATGAGAAGACAGAATGATCAAAAAAAAAAACACAAAAGACAGAAAATGAGAAAAAAAGATAGAAAATTAATAAAAAAGGACACAAAATGATTTAAAAAAGACAGAAAATGACCAAAAAGGACACAAAATGAGAAGACAGAATGACCCAAAAAAAACGACAAAATGACCAAAGAAGACACAAAATGACTAAAAAGGACACAAAATGACTAAACAAGACACAAAATGACCAAAAAGACACAAAATGAGAAGACAGAATGACCCAAAGAACCCACAAAATGACCAAAAAAGGATTAAAAAATGGACAAAATAGCCCCAGACTCCACAGAGTTAACTGGTCCAGCGTGATTTTGTGACATCACAGCCAGTTTAGAAGGCAGTCATGGGGTGCAACATGATATTTAGTTTTATGTTCCCTGTCAGCTGAGGAACACTTCACACATCACACATGAATGCTCAATGAAAGTAACACTTGATCCTAGAAATATTGAAGCAGAAACTGATTTTTTTCTCTCTCTCCTGTCTGTGTTGCAGATCATGATCATCAGAAGATCCTGACTGAGGTGGTGGAGCGAAGCCTTCTTTCCTTACTGTTCATTCCACTCCTAGCTCTTGTATTCCTGCTTGTGTGGAAGGTGAGCTGACCTTTGACCCCCTCCACCCCGACACAAAGCTTCTTTCATTCCCTCAGGCGCCTTAGAGATATGACTGTTTGTTATAGCGGCCTATTTTGTGTTGTTTTCACGAGATACGGCTTTGTAGCGTGTCATTTATGGCAGGCGGCGGGGCCCTTTCATGTCCCTGCAGCGCTCTGCAGCTCTCTGCTGCCGCTGTTACAACTAGAACTGAGTGTTTTAACGAGAACTTCTTCTCTGAAACAGGTCCGATCACGGAGGAACGAGGAGGGTCTTCAACAGAATCCTGGAGAAGACGGACTCTTTGCAGGAACGGAAGCGAGCGCACCTCCACTAGATGCTGAAATATCAGAAAAGTGAGCTTTTTGTTTAACTCTTTGACATGCACGACATGCTGACTCTGCAGATTGATTGCTTACTTTGTGCCAAATGGCTGCAGATAGTGTGAGTCTCTCACACTATCTTCTATCATCTTTCACCCAGTGGTCCTGCAGAGGAAAGTTGTGATTGATATCATGGGGAGATTATGAGCCGACAGCCCCACCACCTTGTTCTTAAGCCTCAGTTTTCTGTGGTTTTCTTGTCTCTTTTGTGTTGTGTTTTGGTCTTTTTTTGTGGTTCTGTTTATGTCTGTGGTTGGTTTTTTACCATTTATGTAGTTTGATTGTCTTTTTGTGGTCATTTTGCTTCTATTTGTGACTGTTTTTTCATCCTTTTCACAGTCATTGTGAGTCTCGGTAAGTCTCTTTGTGTTGTGTTTTGGTTCTTTTTGCAGTTTTTTTGTTGTCTGTTGTTGGTTTATAGCATTAGTGTAGTCTTTTTGTGTCTCTTTGTGGTTGTTTCGCCCCTTTTCACATCTTTTATCGTCACCGTCGTTTTTATCGTTTTGAGTCTCTTTATGTCTCTTTGTAGTCATTTTGTCTCTTTGTGGTTGTTTCGCCCCTTTTCACAGTCATTTTGAGTCTTTTTATGGTCTCTTTGTAGCTGTTTTTATGTCTCTTTGTAGGCATTTTCTGATTTTTGTGGTCATTTTGAATCTCTTTGTGGTTATTTTGCCACTTTTCACAGTCTTTGTGAGTCTCTCTATGTCTCTGCGTCTCTTTCTGGTTGTTTTGCCCCTTTTTCACAGTCAATTTGAGTCTTTATATGGCCTCTTTGTAGCTGTTTTATGTCTCTTTATGGCTCATTTGTGTTTTTTTGGTCATTTTGAATGTCTTCATGTCTCTTTGAGTGACGTGTTGTCTGTGAAGGCCAGGGGGACGATGAGTAATCTATCCGTGACTGACATCTTATTATTTCTTTCACATATTTACGTGCTTTGCCTCAGTGGTTTTTGATGCTTTAGAAGAAGGAGTACATGCTTGGATAGACCTCTCAGTACCTGCTGGAATAAAACTGAACTCATTCCATTGGCTTTGTCCTTGCCAAGCTGAACTTCACTGTTATTTTCCATGAGTTTCTGAGTGAACAATGAAGCATAGAAATGCAGTTTGGCTGCTGACAGCTCCTGACCCTGAGAGATTAAACTGCAGCAGCACTGTCCTCCTATCAGTCAGTCTGTACTGATTAATCAGCCGCGTAGGAAGTGGAGAGTTTATTGTCTAACATCTTTTTTTTTTCTGTCCACTCACAGAAACAAGTTGAACGTCATTGAAATAGTGTAACGCCTCCACCCGTCGATGTTCTTCAGCATTATTGGTAAGATTCGTCACATTTTGTTAAATAACAGCGACATTTATTTGCACAATTAGAATTACATGAAATGACAAAGATAACAAATAATGTTAAGTGCAGGGAGAGGCAGAAAATCCATATGGGCTTATTTAAAGCCTCCACCTGAAATATCATCATTTCATACTTATAAGTTAGTTATAAGAAAGTAATAACAAACTGATAATAGAAGAAAAAAACACATGTATAACATCAATGACAAGTTATAATGACAATAACAAAAATGACAATATAAAAACAAAAATTAACATGATATAAAAGTGTATTTGTGTGTGAATTAGAATTTTTTTTTTTTTTATATATCTTTTTTGGTGGGGCGTTCCCAGTGGCACACCTGGTAGAGCGCGTACCACAGAGGCCCAGTCCTCGTACGCTGGTGGCCCGGGTTCCAATCCAGCTCGGAGCCCTTTCCCGCATGTCTTCCCCTTTGTCTCCCCCTTTCACTCTGTCTTATCAATAAAGCCCAAAAATGGCCAAAAAATATCTTAAAAAAAAAAAAAAGATATTTTTTGGGCATTTTGTAGCTTTATTGACAGATGAGATATTGAGAGTGAAAGGGGAAGACATGCGGGAAAGGGCTCCGAGCCGGATTCAAACCCGGGCCACCAGCTTACGAGGACTGGACCTCTGTGGTACGCGCTCTACCAGGTGTGCCACCGGGAATGCCCCGAATTAGAATTTTAAAACAGCAGTTAAATGGGCTTTTAGACATCTTTTGAAACATTTTATGCTATCGATCGCTGGCTAACGTTAGCATGCTATGATCAGCCGCTAACGCTAGCATGATATCGATCGCCGGTTAGACGCGTGCATCACTTTTAAGTGTCCTCTGGAAACACGTCTGTTGTGTTGTGGTCGTTGCAGCGTGTTTTCTAAATGCTGTGCTCGTGTTGTCAAATTGATGAAGATGTTTTCTCAATTTGCTTGTGTTTTGTGTATTTGCATGTGTTTTATGAAGCTGCAGCCCTGTGAGCTCTCAGGGCCAGCGTATAATCCTCCTAATTATACCAATAGATTAATTTATTGTGTATTTTGTTAAAGACCCTGGGCTCTGAACCCTCTCCCTGCTCATCTCTCTCTCACAGGGCTCTCTACTCTTTGCTCCAGTTGGCGTCCAAAGGTGATGAAAAACAACCACAAAGCTGAATTCCATAGCGAGATCTCCAAGGTAAAAAAGGCCTGTTTTTGACTGCTCTTCAGACGTAAAGGCTGGCAGACGCCTCAAGATTCCTCTGGATAAAAAACAAAACAGCGCCTGCTACCTACCTACCGAACGGATCGGCTTGCCTTTCTTGTAAGACTGCATTAACCCCGTGCTTTTTGAAAAGACTTTAGCAGAGAGAAACCCGCCGTACCACCACACCCTCAACTGGATCCTCCATCTGAACCTGCTGCACCATCGGGGAGAACTTCCCTCTCTGCACCTTGCTACAGTCTGGTTTTTTTTTGTTTTTGTTGTTGGACCCACCAGTTCATCTTCACACAGCAGAGCAGAGAGTGACTGACTGGTATCTCTTGTGTGAACTGAGGCATGAATTACTACCTCCGGTGACCCCCCCGTTAACACACCCTCCACCGCTCTACAGTTTCCTCTTCCTCATCCAGGGTTTCCTCCAGAATATAACGTCGTAGTTCCACGGTGTAGTCTCGTCGTCTGCTTCGGGCATGTACCCTCGGGGGTGTTTGATGTATTTATTTATTGGCGGCGGCACTGAGCTGCTGCTGTTGATACAACTGAAATGTTTCAAGCAATCATTTAAAGAGCACCTCTACTAATGGGTCACATTTAAAGAACAATCTATATATTAACACATCATAAACCCCAAAAAAACACATTCTTGAACAACTTGCATTTCCTCATGTGACGTTGTTGTCGTCGTTGTTGTATTTGTTGTTGTATTTGTCGTTGTTGTTGTTGTTGTTGTCGGTATATATGACTCGGGTGATTTCTGTCGTGTGAATGGATTACATGGAGAACAAAACACATATATAGAAGATATGCTGCTTTGACTAACTTACATTTAGACCATTGAAATCTGCTTCTGAATATCAGGGATGACTTCTGTGGATCCAGGATGTGTTTTTTTTTTGTTTTTGTTTGTTTTTGTAAAAAAAAAAGTTTTAAAAAGATGAGAAAAAAGGGGAATTCAGAACGTAGGTCTTAAGACAACGCTGGGCCTCCTGTAGTTGAAAGTTAGTTCTCCGATGCCTTCATGATTGTTTGTTTTTTTTACTTTTCTCTCCTTTTATGCTTGAAAAGCAAAAAACTGTTACAGAGGGGATTCTTTTGACGGCCATTCCTCGACGAAAGGAAACTAAAATCTTTGTAAAAAAAAAAAGAAAGAAATTGTGTAAAAGCAAGAAACACATGTTGGTAAAAAGTGATTGAAATAATAACATTAATAATAATAATAAGATTGAATATACAAATGCCATATAATATTATATTTTAAAATCAAGCTATAAATTCTTGCCTGTTCACTCAACGACCAAATATACTCATATAACAAATCAAATCAATCTGTTCTTACTGACTTTGCCTTCGTCCACTATCAGTGTTGTGTTTGCAGAAGTGAAACCCAAAAAAAAATCGAGACAATCTGTCACAGCTAGTTCATGCATTTATCAAGAATCTGTAGAAAAAGGATGATACCACTGTTGTAGGAACTCTTTACAGACATGCACCTTAGTTTTCACACCCAAAAATATCAGTTTTGCCTTAAAAGTTGTAATACACTGTCAAAGGAAGAGCACTGTCATGTCCTGTCACACAATAATGTGACTTTAAAGTTTCTTTTTGTTGTTTTGTTGAAAGAAGCACGGTGCATTTTCTTTCTCTCTGCAAGAAATTATTTACTGGAAGCCAAAATTTCAAACAGTCGGCATGACATTTTTTCTTTTTTTCTGCTCCGCATGCATCCAAACTGCAGAAGCCCTCGGGCTCATTCCAGCATTAGATCAATGAGCCCCTCCCTGCCTTTGTTTCTTCATGCACTCTCAGATCTGATAAGTGCGGAGCTGGAGGTGCTCCCTTTCTCAGTGATGACAGATCTTATCAGAGCTGCTGCTGCTGCTGCTGCTGGCGGAGGGGGGAGGAAGTCAACGGGTTTAAAGACGAGATCTAAACGGCTCCGACTCCCACAAAGCCTTGCTCCATAAAGCAAAGCAAGGGCGGATTAAATAAGGAATAAAACTGAATTTGGGGGTTATTAATGACAATCAGTGAAGAGGACCTTTAATAAAGTGGCAGGACACAAACACACTAAACTTCTTTCCATATCTAGTCTGAGTATTTCTATCATGTTTGTGGTCTTACATTGTCCATTCTTGGTTTTCGTGCCTTGTTTGATTCGTGTGATTGACTCCGTGTGTAAATGTCAAAAAAGAAAAAAAAAGCCTGTCTGTGTTTCTGTGTGGTAGCAGGAAGTGAAGAGATCGTGACAGGGCAGGTTAGAACAATCTCGCCACAGTAATAACTCAGTAGAAATCAGAAATCAGCCCCTCATGGCAGTTTAGTTGGCTCGACCTGTGCTCGATCCGGATTCGGAAGGCGGTTTATTCAGGAATAAAAAGCAGTGCTTCAGTGTGTGAAAACTCAGAATAAACTGCAGTGGTTGTGACATTTCTGTTACTTTTTTTTTTTTTTTTTTTTTTGCAACTTTTAGGAAACAGTTCAGCCGGTAACTCTGCGTGTTTCATGTGTATTTGGGACTATATGTTGGGAATTTTTCTTGTAGGAGGAGGAGTATATTGTGCAAAATTGAATCTGTGTTTGAAAAAAGTATAAAAAAAAGTTAAAAAAAAAAAAAAAAAGTATACCACATTGGTGTTCATATAGTTCAGAGCAACAGTACCTTTCAGCATCAATAGCTGGAATTCTTTGGTGTGGTAAAGTATTGCTTGTCATGTTGAACTGCAAGATCATTTTATTCATTCAAAAATGCATTTTTTGAACTATTAGCAACCCCCCGTGCCATATCCTCTATGGCAGTTTAGAGCCGAGTCTGTGTCGGAAAAGAAGAATACCACATTGGTGTCGCTATAATCCACAGCAACAGGACTTTAAACAGGAATATCTGGAATTGTTTTTAAAAAAAAAACCTATTTAAAAAGCTTTTAGCTCGGGAAAAAAATGCATTTTTGAACAAAAGCGTATAATAATCTCTGGCAGTCTAGACCTGAGACTTTCGTCCAATCCACTTTAGGTTTTCGCTTCTCTCCATGAAGACTATTACTGCAGTCCCCAGTATTCAGACAGAGACACGGGCTCGTCTCGCCACAAACAACCAAACTAACAAACAAACAAACAAACAAACTCTGTCCAAAGTTGCTTTTTATACATAGTCTATGAATATCATGAGCTGCAACAGGTCTAAGCTGTGAACAAAAAAAACAAAACTGACAAAAAAAAAAGAACATGGTCTCCCATTTTCCTGTCTATGCAAGAGCCACAAACAGTCGGAAGCGCGGCTGACGCGCGGAGACGAGCGACTCCGCGCGTCAGCCGAGAGAACGACTGGCCTGAAATACTGATCTACTGCTGTGAGGTCTGAGAGTGAGCAGAGCTGAACAGATCCAACCGTCCCGCTGCAGGGGTCCATCCAACTAAACGGCTCTAGGCAGGAAATAAGACTGGGTGCCAAAAAGCAAATGTAATTATTGCCCAGTTGGTATTCTGGGTGAAAACTCTACTGTTTTCTGTATTTTTGTATAAATGTAAAGAAACATATATGAGATATGAATAAAGTACACGTATCCAACTGTAACTCATCTGGTGTGTTTGCTGTGAGTGGGGATGGGAATAATTCATCAATTCATTAATTAAGAATTTGGGCGCTCACGTGGGATTTTTAATCGATCTGTGTATTTTTTTTAGTTTTAGGTCAAGTCAAGTCAAAGTTTATTTATGGAGCACATTTTAAATATTATATATTTATTATATATTATATTTATATTATAATATATATATTATTATATATATATTATATTTTTCAATATTAAAATTCAATAAAAATCATACAAAAAGATAGTGATAAATAAAAACAATAAAATAATCTGAAAACAATAAAATAAAAAATATTTTACAAAAAATAAATTGTAATAAAATCTCAATTTAAAAACAGTTAGGACAGGATAAAGTCTCTTTTTGGCCTTTCAAAATAAAAGCTAATGAGCTGAGAATTAAGTTGGATAAAGCTACAGTTTGCAAACTGAAAGTTGCAATATGATTATGAAACACACAAATACAAGAGGATTAATTTGAGCAAAACTAGCTTACTGTAACAAACCTTGTTAGCATGAATGACTAGGTTTAATTTTATCCAAAACTTATTTAAACACAAAAATACTCAAATATGAAGATTACTGTGAAAACTAAACATAAAACATTGAACTCCTTGACATTTTCTTTACAGTTTAATCTCACTGAGTTAGTTTTTACAATCGACAGGATCAAGTCTCTTTTCGTCCTTTCAAAATAAAAGCCAATAAGCCAATGAGCTGAGAATTAAGTTGGATAAAGGTACAGTTTGCAAACACAAAGTTGCAATACAAATTATAAAACACATAGAAATGGTTATCTATGATGTTGTCTTTAAAGTTTAATCTCAGTTGAGTATTTTTACGTTCGACAGGATCAAGTCTCTTTTTCGTCCTTTCAAAATAAAGGCGTCTGTCATCAAAACAGGCTTTTGCATAGTACTGTATATACAGTCATGGAAAAATGATTGGACCAGCCTTGTTACTTCAATTTCTTGTTCATTTTAATTCCTGGTACAACTAAAGGTACATTTGTGAGGACAAATATAATGATACGAACAAAAATAGCTCATAACAGTTCATTTCATGAGCTGATATCTAGATATTTTCCATGGTTTTCCTGTTAATGATTTTGGTTTTTATCAAGAAAACCATGAAAATTGTCTAGATATCAGCTTTTAAATTAAACTCTTATCAGCTATTTTTGTTGTTATCATTATATTTGTCCAAACAAATGTACTTTTAGCTGTACCAGGCATTAAAATAAACAAGAAATTGAAGAAAACAATGGTCTAATCATCATTTTTCTCTTTTTGACTGTATAAAGCCATCAATTTATAGAAGATATGAAGGTTATACTCCTTTGAAAACATGAGATCTTCAGCTTCCTGAATCTACTAGCCGTATGTTGTTGTCCAAATTAATCTTGTTTGGAAATATTCCTAAAAAGAGCGCTTTTTCCAAAGGAATATTCCAGTGAAGAAGAGGTTAAGTGGTTGTTATAAAATGGGAGAACAGAGGATGGAATTATAAATGGTGCATAAACAGCTGCTTTTCTTTAAAATAACTGTTATAACTGCTCAAGGTGTTGGTTAAATATCATCTAATCAAAAAGAATGATACCAGAATAAACTTTTATTTTATGAAAGGATCTGTACACGGTAGAGTCAGGAGGTCACGACAGGAAGAAACAGAACAAGGAAGCGTGAAGATGGGGAAAATACCCAACAACAACTTCTGGCTTGAGTGCTAATGTGAAAAATGCATCAGATTTTATCACTCCTACTAGCTGTATGTTCTTGTCCAAATTAATCTTGTTTGGAAATATTTTTAAAAAGAGTGCTTTTTTCTAAGGAATATTCCAGTGAAGAAGAGGTTAAGTGGTTGTTATAAGATGGGAGAACAGATGATGGAATTATAAATGGTGTATGAACAGCTGCCTTTGTATAAAAACTGTTCTTTTAACTCCTCAGGGTGTTGGTTAAATAAGATCTAATCAAAAAGAATGATACCAGAATAAACTTTTATTTTATGAAAGGATCTGTACACGGTAGAGATTGTGGGGTCAGGAGGTCACGACGGGAAGAAAGAGAACATCCATGTTTGCATGTTTTTATACATATATGTCTTTAAAAAAATAGCAATTAATCAATGAATTGATAGTTAGTTTGCAGGTTTCTTCTAAACGCCCATCCCTCGCTGTGAGTGAAGCTCCTTATTTTCTCAGCATGGGCGTATCAGCCGGGAATCGTACCTGCGGGGGGAAACACTCATTCTCTAAATGTTTGCTTTGAGCAAAATAGCTTAACGGCAGACATGTATGGTGACAGTAGTTACTCACTCGGCTCCAGGGAAAGAAATCCATAAGTTTCATACTGCAGCCTTTTGACGGTAAAAACTAGTCGAACCAGCGGCGACCTGGTTTTTAAAGAGAAAAAAGCATTTAAAAAATGCACGAGCGGATCTAGGCTTTCTCTGGAATCAATGAAATGAATGAAACTGGCTCGGTGGAAAAGTTTGTGAACCTTGGTGATGACACTTTAATGAGGCAGAGTGGGTGTGTGGCCTTCAGCGGTCACAACACTTAACAAAGCCAACAGCTCACTCTTCACTAGCCTTGAGCGTGTTATTGCTTTCATGCAGCAGAAGCTTTGAATTTAAATGGATTTTTATTTTCGGTCATAAAAGAGAGAATGTCACATCATGGTGAGAGCGGGAATGTTTTGCTTTCTGATTGCAAGTTCTGGTCTTCTGTCAATACGATTAATCATCATCAGTCATATCTACTGATGTTTTCTCTCATATATCATAAATATACAGGTATATTTTTAACCCTCTGAACCCCAACGAGCCATTTCAGGGCGTTTTTTGCACTTTTTACATTTTACTTGCAGCGTCCTTGTACTTCACTGCAATATATTAAATCATTATAAATCTATAAGTCCTGCAGCTTTATAAAATCAGCACAATCATGGCTAGAAGCGGGAACAACTCAAACATGTATTTGTGCAGAATATCACAATTATAATAACAAATGGAAAAATGCAAGTTGAATTTCTCTGATAGATTATTTTTTTAAATTGGGATAAAATGGAATTTATATATAAAACACTTTTCCAAGTGCCCACAAGTGTCAGGAATATTTGGAATGTAAAATTGTGTTTCCACATTTTATACATATTGAAGTATTGTCATGTTTCCAGCCTCTCCTGTCCTGTCCTCTCCTCTCTGCTCTGTGTAAACGCCCTCTCCTGTCCTCTTCTCTCAGCTCTGTGTAAACGCCCTCTCCTGTCCTCTCCTCTCAGCTCTGTGTAAACAGATTTTCAGTGAATATTTGTCTCGTGACCGTTGGTCTCAGCAGAATCAATCATGTCTTCAGTGTCTCTGAGGAGCAGAATTTAATGTTTTTAACAGGATCTGGTTAGTGCAAACGCTTTATTTTAAATGACACATGTTGAATAAAGAGATTCTGACACAAATATCAACATTTTAAGCTTCTTTTTCTGTACTTTTTCTAATGGAAACTAAACGTAACCTATGATCCGTTCAAGGACTGTCAGAAAGTTCAAACTTCCACGATTTTATACAAGTTTTAACAGTTTCTCTCTACTATAAATGGTGAATTTTCTTTCACATATGCTTCCGGGGGGTTTCAGAGGGTTAATGGATTAGAAATCTGTTGCTTTTGAAGAGATCCTAGAGTTACACCTTTAAACAAGTCCTATCTGGAGCTATGAAGTCATGTTCTCTCCTCCTTTCTCGTCTTCAGCTTCAACTTCTCACAAAATCTGTGAGAGAAAAACATGTGCTTTAATAAAAACTTCATAAATCCCTCGGCGTAAACAGCACATGAGCTTGTTAGTTGTAGTTTGGCTGAGCGAGGCTTCTCTGCTGGCGCTGCTAAAAGTGAAATGTTGTTAACCCTGTTCTTAGAAGAGCTTTAAAGACGCCAACCAGCCCCGCTCACTTTGATGCTGGGAGCCAGAACCCTTACAAAGAGCTCGTGAGCATAATGATGGACCATCTATCATCACGTCTCCGTAAAGACAAACCGTCTGATAATCACCTCCAGTCTTCACAATATGCCAAACTAACTCCTCTCACATGTTCTCCAGAGGAACAGGTCTCATGTTTCAGCAGTTCTCTGTTATTATACTCAATTTTTCAATAATTAAATCAACCAAAGTAAGCTTGTATTTAGAAAGAAATCCTTAAGAAAACATGCATATTTTAGCATTTTCTTGCCGAGCTGTGCAGAGGTGAAGAATGTTAATGGTGCTAAGTGCTCCTTATGTGCAGCATTGTGGGAAAATTTTAATGGGTTAGTATTCAGGGACGGTTCTAGACTCGTTCTGGTCATTTCACTTACAGAAAAATGTCAATTTCCCTCATTGATTGGCTGTGGTGCACCACAAGTCTCAACTCCTGACCTGTTTATTTTATAGCCAATAGATTTAGAAGACAAAGGGGTTTGCAGCAACACATTTCTCTACTAATACAGGAAAACATGATTAGACCAGCCTTGTTTTCTCTCATTTCTTGTTTATTTTCATGCCTGGTACAACTAAAGGTACATTTGTTTGGACAAATATAATGATAACAAGAAAAATATCTCACAAGAGTTTAATTCATGAGCTGATATCTAGACATTTTCCATGTTTTTCTCGATAATGATTTTGGTTATTCTCAAGAAAAACATGGAAAATGTCTAGATATCAGCACTTAACTTATACTCTTATGAGCTATTTTTGTTGTTGTCATTCTATTTGTCCAAACAAATGTACCTTTAGTTGTAGCAGGCATTAAAATGAACAAGAAATTGAAGAAAACAAGGCTGGTCTAATAATTTTTCCATGACTGTATATACAGTACTATGCAAAAGCCTGTTTTGATGACAGACACCTTTATTTTGAAAGGGCGAAAAAGAGACTTCATCCTGTAGAACGTAAAAATAACTCAACTGAGATTAAACTGTAAAGACAACATAATAGATAATAATTTCTGTGTGTTTTATAATTGACCTTGCTACTTTGAGTTTGCAAACTGTAGCTTTATCCAACTTAATTTTCAGCTCACTGGCTTATTGGCTTTTATTTTGAAAGGACGAAAAGAGCCTTGATATAGATATTAGCTCATAAATTAAACTCTTATGAGCTATTTTTGTTGTTATCATTATATTTGTAAAAACAAATGTACCTTTAGTTGTACCAGGCATAAAAATGAACAAGAAATTGAAGAAAACAATGGTCTAATAATTTTTTTTCTCTTTTTGACTGTATAAAGCCATCAATTTATAGAAGATATGAAGGTTATACTCCTTTGAAAACACGAGATCTTCAGCTTCCTGAATCTACTAGCCGTATGTTGTTGTCCAAATTAATCTTGTTTGGAAATATTGTTGAAAAGAGCGCTTTTTTCTAAGGAATATTCCAGTGAAGAAGAAGTTAAGTGGTTGTTATAAAATGGGAGAACAGAGGATGGAATTATAAATGGTGCATAAACAGCTGCTTTTCTTTAAAAAAAACTGTTATAACTCCTCAAGGTGTTGGTTAAATAACATCTAATCAAAAAGAATGATACCAGAATAAACTTTATTTTATGAAAGGATCTGTACACGGTAGAGTCAGGAGGTCACGACAGGAAGAAACAGAACAAGGAAGCGTGAAGATGGGGAAAATACCCAACAACAACTTCTGGCTTGAGTGATAATGTGAAAAATGTATCAGATTTTATCACTCCAACATGTGAGAGTTTGACAAAGTAAAACAAGTTAACCCTCTGGAGTCAAATCAGATCTAAAAGATGTCGAAGCAGCAAACTACTCTTTATATGTAAAGAAAGAGTGTCCTGTCACGCTCCCTGTTTGTGTTTAAATCTGAGCTTCTCTGATCTTTGTTGACACCAAACAACAACAACAACAGATTGTTGTGGTAGCAGTCAACCCGTGCATGCATGTTAGTGCATGTGTGTGTGTGTGTGTGTGTGTGTGTGTGTGTGTGTCCCACCTGCTGCTCCTCTGCACCGCTCCCGCACATCCTGACCCGCCCGCAGGAATCCCCCTCAGGTTACACTCTGAGCTCTGTCCTCGTTTCTAGGTGTTAGCTTCATTAGCATAGCCACAGGGCTCAGCAGTTCATTAAGCAGGTAAAGACTGTGTGTGTGTGTGTGTGTGTGTGTGTGTGCGTGTGTATCCATCTATTTATTGAAAATACAAGTTTTATTTACAGTAATAACTTTATTTATATATGATATGTAGACAAGCTGAGAAAGCCAGTTGAAAGTTCAATCATAGGAGCTTTCACAGTGTGCCATTTATGTTTCTAGACCATTTTTAAAATGTGAATTTTCTTATATGTCATATATGCAACCTTTGTTCACATTTGCAACATTTCAATTTTTTTATTGAGCATGATAGTGTTTCGAAAGTAAAAAAAAAAGATTCAAAATCACATTTTATGTTGGACTAAAGGACTAAAAAAGACACAAAATGACTAAAAACAGACACAAAATGACTAAAAAATGACATAAAAATTACAAAAAAAAGACACAAAATGGCAAAAAAAGACACAAAATGACAAAAAAAAGACAAAATGATTTAAAAAGGACACAAAATGACCAAAAAAAGACACAAAATGACTAAAAAAAGACACAAAATGACCAAAAAAGACACAAAAAGACCAAAAAAAGACACAAAATAACTACAAAAAGACACAAAATGACCAAAAAAGTCACAAAAAGACACAAAATGACCAAAAAAAGACACAAAATGACCAAAAAATACACAAAATGACAAAAAAAAAAAGTTTTACGCTAAACACACAAGACACAAATAAAATAAAGTCAGACAGGTTTTTCCTTGTTTCTTTTTGGTTCAAAATGTTGATCCAGTAAGTCAGAAAAAAAAATCAATTATTATTAGGTCATATAGGTGAAAAAAACCACAACATGGCATTTAAACATGTTTTAAGTATACAGGCAGGATGAAAAGGACTCAAAAATGGACAAAATAGCCCAAAAACACTCCATAGAGTTAACAGACTGTCCCCTTCTCCTGCACACTGCTGCAAACTAAAATCTGTCACAGATCTTTCAGTGTGTCTTCAGCTTCAGTGGCTTTAATATTTTCTGTCACTTTCCATCATCTTCACATTCAGTCTCATGTGTCTGTTTACTTTGACGAATGTTTTGGACTTTCCATAGAACTGATTTATCACTCGTTGTGTGGATGATAAGGATATACATCACATGCACACAGTGTTATGATTAGTTATCATGGAACAACAGGAAGGCCTATTGTCCCCAGACATGTTACGATGAATGTGCAATTGTGTCGCCGTGAACGGTCAAAGTGAAGCGTGACTCGGAGCGCTGCTTCACCTCGACACGCGGCCCGGCCGATTCCCAGGGTCACACAGGACTCCTGCATCATGGCGTGCCAGCTTAATGAATCCCACTGAACAAATGATTGGTTCAAAGGGCACTCCCATGACCACGGGTGATTCGATTGCACTTTAACAATTACGTCCTGGCAGCGGCCGGCGCTCCATGGCTTTAGTGTTTTCAACCCTCGAGCTGTAAGAGGAAGCTGATTACAGTTTCTGGGGTCAGGAGGTCACGGGTGTAAAGATACAGAACAAGGAAGCGTGAGCACGGGGAAAAATCCCAGCAACAACTTCAGCTTTGAGTGACAAAGTGAAAAATGCAGCAGATTTTATCACAAGAGTACGTGAGAGTGAAGCTGATGTCAGATTTCCTCTAAAGTTCTGGCTTCAAACCAAGACAGGCCAAGAAAAACAGAGATAAGGTCAAATATATTTTGTGTTAAAAATATAGAACTAAAGATATTTAAAGATATTTTCTGTCTGTGTCCATTTTCTAGTATACATTGTGTTATTTCCAATGTTTCATTTAGAAGTAATCCATTAATATTCAGATTAGATTACATTTTTTAAATGAAATTCATCTGTATGCACTGCAAAAAAGGGATGTCTAAAAACCAGATAAAAACATTAAATCTGGGGGAAATTATCTTGCTGCATGGACAGATAATTTAACTTGACAAGATGTCTTAAATTAAGATTGTTCTTTTCTCCATCACACCTGCTGCGTAATCGTGGTTGAAGAAAACCCTTTTTCCGTCCACGCTGATGGGCTTTTTCCATGAATATAAAATATAAAAATAAAAATAAATCAACTTTCAACACCTTGTACAAACCAAATATGTGAGAAATAACAGTTAATGACACCAGACAGACATGAGGACCTTCTCTTTAATCGTGTACTTCGCAAATCTCACAACAGTCGACCTCGGGGGTGCAGTCTCCGGGGGTTTGGTTCCAAGCGCCCTGTGAGCGCGTTCAATGCCCAAATCATTAATGTCGATAGCGTTGCTCGCCCCCAGATTGGTTTTAATTAGATTCTCCACAAAGCCGGTCATTGATGTCCCTTCAGCTCCTTCTATGATGCCGTAGATTTCCGATTTCCGATTTGACTTTATTAATCCCACAATGGGGACATTTCTTTGTTACATCCGCAAAGTTTCACACAATTTTTAAGATAAAGATAAAAAATAAACAGTCTAAGAAAATACATTTAACAATATACAAATATACAATAATAATAATATACTATCCGAATATTGTTGCGGCGTGAGTGTCCCTCTAGTTCGGTTAACTTTGATTGTAGACTCAGTTGAGTTTTCTGAACGCGGGTTAAAACCTCCTTCACCTCCCCGCTGAAAGTTTCCACTTCTCCGATGCGCTCCTCGGCTTCGTCGAGTCTCCGTGATGCCGCAGCTATTTTCCCCGCGGTCATCTCCATCTTTTGGTTGATATCTGCTCTCATTTCACCAAGCTGCTTTTGGATGTCTTCTTGAAAGTTACGCTGGAAGTCTGATAAATGCTTGGAAATGTTTTTTTCCATGGAGCATTTTATGACGTTGCGGATGGAGTTCAAGGAGGTCGTTCCTCCTAGCATAGCCTCGTCCTCGCAGCTAACGTTAGCTTCCTCCGTGTCCATGCTGGCGTCTTCCTTAGAAAATTCTCCTTTTTTGCTGCTTCTTAGTAACATACTGAGACCCCTTTCTTTCCCCCTTGCATTATCTAGTGCTGTAGGCACTTTTAAGTTAAATCTCCTAGTTTGTAGGGGGATTTATGGCAGTCGAGTCGGGAGCTGGGGTTTCACGCAGCCATCTTCAACCTCCCGGCCACCAGAAGCCAAATTAAGATTGTTAAATCTAGAAATAAACATGTAGAAAAGAAGAAAAGAAAAGAAGAGGAAGAGGAAGAAAAAAAAATATAGAACTAGATATCGAACTAGGTATCCAGATCCCTTTCTTCAGTAAAAGTACAAAATTAGCATCAATAAAAATGTATTTAAAGTCTCAAAAGTCAAAGTACGTGTTATGCAGATTGTTTTATATGTTACAAATATTACTGGATTATTATTATTATTGATATATTTATGTAAGCAGCATTTTGTATGTCAAGGTATGGTTCATTTTAACTGTTTAATATACTGTCATGAGGTTTAATTTTCTTTAAAAAAAAAAATAATAATGTTGATGTCGATATTACTCTCAACCTATGTATGAAAAGTATGAAAGTATGGAAAGAAAAACAAATTTATGAGATTAAAGTGGCAAATCTTCAAGAAAAAAAGTCACAGATTTATGAGATTAAGAGCGGCAAATCCACGAGAAAAGTCACAGATTTATGACGACGAGATGAAAAAGTCACAGATATATTAGATTAAAGTGGCAAGTCTACGAGAAAAAAAAGTCACAGATTTATGAGATTAAAAGTGGCAAACCTATGAGAAAAAAAGTCGCAAATTTATGTAATTAAAAGTGGCAAATATACAAAAAAAAAGTCACAGCTTTACAAGATTAAAAGTTGAAAATCTACGAGAAAAATAGTCACAAATTTACGAGATTAAAAGTTGCAAACCTTTTTTTTTATTTTTATACTTGGCCCTAATATGCTGTCGTAGTTGAATCAGTAAGTTAAAAAAAAAAAAAAGATCAGGTCAATAAGGTGAGATTGTGCTCACTACCATGGCATCTAAAACATTTTTTTTAAATTTAAAGTGTTATAAATAGGCAGAATGAAAAAGGATTAAAAAACTGACAAAAAATACCAAAACTCCAAAGGGTTAAATAGGTGTGTCAATGCAGTTCTCTGGACACGAAGCTGGGCAGTGTTGAAAAATAAAACATTTATGCGAGATGCTTCGCTTAATTAAAAAAGAGCACTTTAAGTTCACGAATCCTCGTGCTGATAGAGTTCCCGCGCAGCAGAGACCGCCGCGGGATGGAGGTTCTGGCTGTAAACTCCATGAGGCCAGTTTCAGTTTGATGATGATATACCAAGTAAAACTGGAGACAAGATCAAATATATTTAGTATAAAATGATAGAACTGGATGGAACCCTCTTTTATGTTATATTTGACACATTTGTTCACATTTGCAACATTTAAAATTCTTTCTAAAGAACTAAAAAAAGACACAAAATGACCAAAAAAAAGGACTCAAAATGACTAATAAAAGATACATAAAGACCAAAAAATGACACAAAAAGACACAAAATGATTAAAAACAGACACAAAATGATTAATGAAAGACACAAAAAGACTAAAAAAAGACACAAAATGACCAAAAAAAGACTCAAAATGACTAATGAAAGACACAAAAAGACCAAAAAATGACACAAAAAGACACAAAATGACTAAAAAATGACACAAAATGACCAAAAAGACATTTAAAGACACAACAACATACACAAAATGACCAAAAAATACACAAAAAAGAAACAAAATGATGGGAAAAAAGACACAAAATGACCAAAAAAGACTCAAATGACTAATGAAAGAGACAAAAAGACTAAAAAAAGACACAAAATGACCAAAAAAAGACTCAAAATGACTAATGAAAGACACAAAAAGACTAAAAAAAGACACAAAATGACCAAAAAAAGACTCAAAATGACTAATGAAAGACACAAAAAGACTAAAAAATAGACACAAAATTACAGAAAGGGTTAAATAGGTGTGTCATTGCAGTTCTCTGGACACGAACCTGGGCAGTGTTGAAAAATAAAACATTTATGCTCAGCGAGATGCTTCACTTAATTAAAAAAGAGCACTTTAAGTTCATGAATCCTGGTGCTGATAGAGTTCCCGCGCAGCAGAGACCGCCGCGGGACGGAGGCGTTGGGTTTCCACCTCACAGCCAGGAGCTTCCACTTTCCCAGCCAACCCCTCAGACGGCTCCCAGCTGCACAAACTGACGGAGCGGAGTCATTTAGCAAGCAGTCGTGTTTCTGTTTTCGTGACTGTAGGCCAGCTGAACTTGGACCACAGTGTGCTGGCTGTGTGTGAGCGCGCTATGATGGATCTGTCCCTCATGTACCCATGAATGTGACTTGGATACGTGTCCTGGTTGTGTTTTTTTTTTTTTTTATTGTTTGGGAAACTTGTTTGTGCTTTGTCTCCGGCAGAGACAGATGTGCCGCATGTTTTCTCCACCAGCTCTGGTTTAGATAACAAAAACTAATGAAGAGCAATCGACTCTTTTCTGACAAAACACAGTTCAGTTGGAGTCACTGTGGGCCGATCCAGAAATAACAACTGTGGAGTGGTACAACAGCCTGAAGGCTTTCACTGCTGGTAGTACAAGGAAATGGACAGTAAACACATTAAGACAGGGCTGTTAGGTGTTTGTACTCTCAGAATAGTCATGTATCATGTAATGTTTTAGTGAAGAACTGCACTGAATTAATGGGATACGGCCCAGATATAATATCTGAGACAGTGGTGGAAGAAGTATTCAAATCCCTTATTTAACCCTCTGGAGTCTCCAAAAGCTCCAGATCCAGACTTCTTCATGACATCCAGACTAGAAAACAAAGCAGCGTGGAGCCCTACTGTAAATATACCTCTAAAGTTCTGGCTGTAAAGTAAAACTGGAGACAAGCTCAAATATATTTAGTATAAAATGATAGAACTGGATGGAACCCTCTGATATGTTATATTTGCAACCTTTGTTCACATTTGCAACATTTACATTTTTTCTAAAGGACTAAAAAAAAGACACAAAATCACCAAAAAAAGACACAAAATCACCAAAAAAGACACAACATGACCAAAAAAAGACTCAAAATGACCAAAAGACATTAGAAGACATAACAACATACACAAAATCACCAAAAAAGACACAAAATCACCAAAAAAGACATGCAAAGACATAAAAAGTTTTTAAAAATGGACTAAATAGCCCAAGTATCAGCATCAATGTACTTAAAGTATCAAAAGTAAAAGTACTCGTTCTGCAGAATGGCCACTCACATTGTTTTATATATTCTAAATATATTATTGCATTATTGTATTGATGCATTTATGTAAGCAGTGTTCATTTCAGTGTTCAGTTCAGTGTATCATTTAAAAGAAATGTCTAATCACTTTAAATTTATCATGTTTTTCATGTGAATTTGTGACTCAAAAAGTAACTAAACTGGTCCCGTAAATGTAGTGAAGTAAAAAGTACAATATTTGCCTCAAAATGTAGTGGAGTAGAAGTATAAAGTTACATACAATAGAAATACTCAAGTAAAGTAAAAGTACCTCAAAACTGTACTTAAGTACAGTACTTGTGTAAATGTACTTAGTTACTTTCCACCACTGTATCTGAGACAGTGTTGTAGTACTCCAGATTGGTCTTGAGACCAATTTTTGAAGGAAATCCACTGCATTTTTACTCGGTCTTGTCTTGGTCTCGGACAAAGCGGATTTTATTTCAAGACCGGTCAAGACCACAGTTGTGCATTTTTGGATTTACTTGTTAATATCATTGCTGTGATTTTGCGTAAATTGTATTGCTTCGAGTACAACCAATAGTCCATGTGAGTGACAGGAGAAGAGGCCGTGAGAAGATGTCAGCCAACTCGTCTGTAATAAAATTTGGTTACATGAACTTCAAAGCTTTTTTGTGCACAACTACAAAAAAAGAAAACACAACTTGTCAAATCTGCAAAGCAACGCTAACGGAGACAGCTGGGACTGGTCTTGATTTTGTCTTGGTCTCGATACAGTTTGGTTTTGGTATCGACTTGGTCTCGGTTTAGGTGGTTTTGATTACAACACTGATCTGAGACTTTTATTGTCACCAAAATCATGAATGCAGGGGTGTTTGTTCAGGATTTAATGCCACTGGGGGGTTGAGTCCAGCTGGATCCACCCATGGAAAATTGTTCTTGATAAATAAGCTCTATTTTTATGGTTTTTTTTTTTTTTTATCATTCATAAGTATACTGGGAATACTTACTGGGAATCCCCTCTGGGAGCAGGATGTTAGTGGTGCGTACATGTTCCCCACTGACTTGTCCCGTTTAGTGAAGCGTTTTTTGCATAGAGAGATGTTAAAATCACACAAATCTTCTGCAGTATGTGTGTTTTGCACTGATTTACTGCAGGTTATATGATCGATCAAGGCTCCCGGTCTGTTTGTGAGCTTCACTCTGCAGCTGACAGCAATGTACCGATTCAGAGGCACCACAGTCCCAACCTTCTTTTTCCGGTCTTACCTTTCACAATAAAAGCCCAAGACATATATATATTATAGATATATATATGTATATATATAATTTGAATGCTTTCTAGTTAAATGTGCATGCAGTGTTCATGTCTTGGGCTTTTATTGTGAAAGGTAAGACCGGAAAACGAAGGTTTTGTATGTAGTTATATGTATGTATGTATGTATGTATGTATGTATGTATGTATGTATGTATAAAATAGACTAACAAATATTAGCAAATAAATAAATAAAGAGAAGATGTTGTAACACTAAGATTCAATATTTTATAAAAGCCAAATTATAAAGATAAGTCTTAAGTTTGCTCTTAATAATAAGAGCCGTCTCTTTAAGTACCTTTCTCTGTAAACACTTTTGCACCTGGCTGATTATGAAAGCAGGACTTTAACTTGTATTGTTCCTCTGCAGTGTTACACTAACTGCTGTCACTTGCAACAAAGCTGGGATGGAGAGAGCATAAAGGATAAAAACACGCACGTTTATCCACTCTGACGGAGACAAAAGGCCGGAGGATCAGTGGATCGGGCGGTATTAAACAGGTATTTCTCCAACAAAGCGACAGGACACAACAGGTCCCCGCTCCCTCCTGTTTCTTTTGCCGCCATCTTTGTGGTTTCTTGTTTATTCACTGAGTGACAGCGTTATATAAATATCCAGATGTTTCTCAGCGCTGAGCTGGGTGTGAAGCCTCTAAACTGACCACAGTGTGTTTATTCACAGACATCTCTTATCCTCCTCATCTCCTGTCAGCCTCTCTCTCTCTCTCTCTCTCTCTCTCTCTCTCTCTCTCTCTTTCTCTCCCTTTAGACACTGCACCCATCACCGTAAATCAAATCTGACATTTTTACAGCAGTCTATCATAAGCTAGAACTATCTATTTTATGATCAGGATTAAGAAACATTTCAATCAAAACCGATATTGGAATGTTTACTCGCTTTAGTTGCCAATCAGATCTAATATGTGGAGAAATCACATTAGCTGAGAATGTTTGGCTTCTATAAATTGTCATCATAAGCTTTGAGTTTCACTTGAGGACACGGAGAGACATTAAGGTTCACTCCGCTGCGCCAACGCTACCATCAGTTTCAGTTTCGAGCACTTGAACAAAGCCCGGCAGGCTCAGACGTGCCACTGAACAGAACTTACCTTTCGAGTTTACAGTTTAAGCTAGCCCACTTTCAAAAACAAATTTGAAATTACTTAATGATGTTGTAAAGCATAATAATAGGGCCCGGACACCGAACACAGGCACGTTATTGAATATCAGTCCTCCTACGAAGGTTAACTTGCTTAGCCTGCTGCCCCCGCGACCCGGCCCCGGATAAGCGGAGGAAAATGGCTGGATGGATACTCAGGTTAACCCTCTGGAGTCCATCTTTTTATTGAAAATACACGTTTTATTTACAGTAATAACTTTATTTATATATGATATGTAGACAAGCTGAGAAAGCCAGTTAAAGTTCAATCATAGGAGCTTTCACAGTGTGACATTTATGTTTCTAGACCATTTTTAAAATGTGAATTTTCTTTCTACAATGAAAACTATTACTATTTTTAATTTATATGCAAACAGACTGTTTTGCAGTTTTATTTTTTTTATTATTTTTCTGCTGTTTTTGTGTGTATAAATGGTTAAAAAATGATTTCCATAGAAACCTGTGTCTTTTGTTTGTATTTTTGGTTCCTTGCAGCTTTATACTTTGTTAATTAAAATGTAAAAAAAAATCAGACTGATAGCCAAGTTTGTGTGGAGAAAAAGGAGCCATGCATGTGATGTAAGGACAGACTGAAAGATGCTGAACAGAAACAGAAATTAATGCATAGGAAGTTGACAAATTTGAACCAAAATCTCCTGGACTTCAGAGGTTTAACCTGCAGATCACAGAATGATGATAACATACAGTCATGGAAAAAAAATAATAGTTCATTTTTCTCTTCAATTTCTTGTTCATTTTAATGCCTGGTGTGACTAAAGGTACATTTATTTGGACAAATATAATGATAACAACAAAAAAAGCTCATAAGAGTTTAATTTAAGAGCTGATATCTAGACATTTTCTATGTTTTTCTTGATAATAACCAAAATCATTATCAAGAAAACCATGAAAAGTGGTCTAATAATGTTTTCCATGGCTGTATATCCAGTCTTTTTTGCTGGATTTTGCAGTATTTTGGTCAGGTTATTAACATAAATTCAGCTTCATATACAGTCATGGAAAAAATATTAGACCATTTTTTCCTTCTATTTCTTGTTCATTTTAATGCCTGGTACAACTAAAGGTACATTTGTTTGGACAAATCTAGACATTTTCCATGGTTTTATTGATAATGCTTTTGTTTTTTATCAAGAAAACCATGTAAAATGTCTAGATTTGTCCAAACAAATGTACCTTTAGTTGTACCAGGTATTAAAATTAACAAGAAATTGAAGAAAACAAGCATAGTCTAATAATTTTTTTTACACAACTGTATGTTTAGAGGGTGTTTAATCAGTTATGACTTCCAAAATTATATTATTTTACTGGTCAAGTCTCAAGATTATCAAGCACAGATGAATACTCTTCTCAGTTACTGTGTGTGGCAGCAGCATTAGTACAGCAAATAGTATTTTTAACACAGTCATGGAAAAAAATATTACACCATTTTTGTCTTCAAGTTTAATTTAAGAGCTGATATCTAGACATTTTCCATGGTTTTCTTGATAATGATTTTGGTTATTTTTAAGAAAACCATGTTAAATGTCCAGATATCAGCTCTTAAATTAAACTCTTATGAGATATTTTTGTTGTAATCATTATATTTGTCCAAACAAATGTATCTTTTGTTGCACCAGGCATTAAAATTAACAAGAAATGAGAGAAAACAAGGGTGGTCTAATCATGTTTTCCTGCATTAGTAGAGAAATGTGTTGCTGCAAACCCCTTTGTCTTCTAAATCTATTGGCTATAAAATAAACAGGTCAGGCGTTGAGACTTGTGGTGCACCACAGCCGATCAATGAGGGAAATTGACATTTTTCTGTCAGTGAAATGACCAGAACGAGTCTAGAACCGTCCCTGAATACTAACCCATTAAATTTTTTCCCACATTGCTGCACATAAGGAGCACTTAGCACCATTAACATTCTTCAACTCTGCACAAGTTTAATTTAAGAGCTGATATCTAGACATTTTCCATGGTTTTTCATGATAATAACCAAAATTATTATCAAGAAAACCATGGAAATTGTCTGCACTGTAAAACCCAATGTTGCTTGTTTGTTATTATAACTCATTTTTCCTTTTCAATACGACAAAGATTTGAGCAAAAAGTCATTTTAACTTAAAATATTGAGTCAAATATCAAGATTCATTTGAGTTAACTCTATGGAGTCTGGGGCTATTTTGTCCCTTTTTGAATCCTTTTCATCCTGCCTGTATACAACACTTAAACACCTTTTGTTGTGTCTCTTTTTAGTTATTTTGTGTCTTTTATTAGTCAATTTTGTCTACTCATTTTGTTTCTTTTTTGGTAATTTTGTCTTTTTTTTAGTCATTTTTGGTAGTCATTTTTAATTATTTTGTCTTTTTTTAGTCATTCTCTGTGTTTTTGTCTTTTTTTGTCATTTTGTGTCTTTTTTTGGTTATTTTGTGTCTTTTTTAGTCCTTTAGTCCAACATAAAATATGATTTTTAATCTTTTTCTTTACTTTCAAAACACTATCATCCTCAATAAAGAACTTCTTTGGTCATTTTGTGTCATTTGTTGTGTCTTTTTTTGGTCATTTTGTGTCTTATTTGTCATTTTGTGTCTTTTTTTAGTCATTTTGTGTATTTTTTGTGTCTTTTTTAGTCAATTAGTCCAACATAAAATGTGGTTTTGAATCTTTTTTATCATGCTCAATAAAGAATTTTAAATGTTGCAAATCCAGTTCTATCATTTTATACTAAATATATTTGAGCTTGTCTCCAGTTTTACTTGGTATATCATCATCAAACTGAAACTGGCCTCATGGAGTTTACAGCCAGAACTTTAGAGGTAAATTTACAGTAGGGCTCCACGCTGCTTTGTTTTCTAGTCTGGATGTGGTGAAGAAGTCTGGATTTGGAGCTTTTGGAGACTCCAGAGGGTTAACTCCATTGTCTTTGTTGTCTTGACATAAAATTCTTTTGCAGCATGGACACTCAAATATTTAAGTTGAAACAACAAGTTGGGTTTTACAGTATGGATGAAAGCAAGCAGAAAACAAGGCAGGTCTAATATATTTTCTCCATGACTGTACCTAATGGGTTAATAATGCTTGCTAATAAATGCCAGAAGAGGATATGACTTGTGTAACTGCCATCATGTAATTGTAACATTTTGTGCTCTCGGGCAGCACATCAACATGTGTCAACATGTGTCATTCTTTGGATACTGGGCTGCTCTTTGCGTGCATTTTTTTCTCACATTGGTTTCCTTGTGAATCACGCGAGTGACATTTGAGGGTGTGAGTCTTTTTGGGGAGCATCCAGGTGTTTGTGTGAGTGGGAGGGAGGAGAAAGAAGCAGTGAAAGTGCGTCACATGGTGATCGCTCGCTGCTCCACATACATTAACAACAACACAGGGAGAAAAAAAAGTTATTATGCACTCTCCTGAATGCATGACAAAGCTCTCTATCGTCATAAAGTGTCTTTCTTGTGCGTGTCCCCTCCCACTCTGTCTCCGAGTGTGTGTGTGGGAATCAGCACAGGACCCTAGTCACAGGTCAGGGGCTCTAAGGTTACTAATAGCCCACACCAATAGAGTTGTGAGCCACGTCTTGCCCTTTATGGCGCTCTTCCCTGCGGCCGGAGGAGAATGCCTCCCCCCCAGGTGGGGAGCGTGGGCCTGGCCAGCCCCGTCCCGGGAGGACGTAACAGGAGGCTTATCGGAGCGCCGGGCTGTGCTGTAATACTCCTGTGAAAGGTCTTTCAGGCCGCCTCCCAATATTGATTTTTCTGGGCAGGAGGGAAATGGAGAAGGCCCCCCTCAGAAGCACAGGAGCTGAGGGAGGAGGAGGAGGAGGAGGTGGGGAGGAGGAGACAGGTAGAGATAGAGGTTTATGAGACAGTGAGAGACACAGAGAGGAGCAGCGGTTGGTCTGTTTACACAGACAAAGTAACTCGAGCTGTCAGATAAATGTAGTGGAGTGAAAAGTACAATATTTGTGAAATGCCCAAAAAAAGATTGTGTTTTGAAAGTAAAAAAACATGACTTTCAAAAGCAGTTTTTTATGTTTTTTGTGTTAAAACTGACGGTGTATTAGGGCCAAGTATGGGAAATGTGTGTGTGTGTGTATATATATATATATATATATATATATATATATATATATATATATATATATATATATATATAAAGGATACAGGCACAGATTTATGAAGGGGAAAAAAACGTGTTTTGAAAGTAAAAAACATGATTTTCAGAAGTAGCTTTTTAAGGGGGATTTTTGTGTGTGTTTTGTGCTAAAACTGTTGAATATGATGGTGTATTAGGGCCAAGTATGGGAAATAAATAAATATATATATACAGAAGGGTATAGACACAGGTTAATGAGGAAAAAAAACCTTTGTTTTGAAAGTAAAAACACATGATTTTCAAAAGCATGTTTTTTCATGTATATGTTTTGTGTTAAAACTGTTGAATATATATATATATATATATATAGTACAGGCCAAAAGTTTGGACACACCTTCTCATTCAATGCGTTTCCTTTATTTTCATGACTATTTACATTGTAAATTCATCAAAACTATTAATGAACACATGTGGAATTATGTACTTAACAAAAAAGTGTGAAATAACTGAAAACATGTCTTATATTCTAGTAAGCAAAGGGTGGTTACTTTGAGGAATCTAAAATACAAGACATGATTTCAGTTATTTCACACTTTTTTTGTTAAGTACATAATTCCATATGTGTTCATTCATAGTTTTGATGCCTTCAGTGAGAATCTAAAATGTAAATAGTCATGAAAATAAAGAAAAACGCATTGAATGAGAAGGTGTGTCCAAACTTTTGGCCTGTACTGTATATATAAAATCATGTTCTACTTTTTAAATATTTATTTATTATTTTCATCGTTTTTATCGAGCTTTTTAGTTTTTATTTATTTATTTTTTGTTTTTTTAGTTTTAGATTAAAAGTGGCAAATCTACAAGAAAGAAAGGGGGGAGGGGCCAGGTAGAGGTAGAGGTTAATGAGACAGTGAGAGACAGAGAGGAGCAGCGGTCGGTTGGTCATACCGTGTTGCGGTTTGATTCCCATCTGTTTACGTGAACAAAGCACTTGCGTAAGCCGTAACCACAGCTCACTATTTTCAGCTAATAGACTGCATACAGACCTACAAGCCCTGGTCAGACTATAAATAAAAACCAGTAAATCTAGTTATTGACAGGCTGAATTCCTCACTTTTAACTTTTGGATGACTTACACTGACATTTGCTGTCCTGAGATTGAATAAAAGACTCAAAATTGAGTGAGAACCGCTCGTCTAAACAACTTCCAACCCTGTGACTCTGAACCAGGAGAGAGACGCTCATGTAACGCTGTCAGACGTTTGGTCCAAAAGTAGTGTTTTCACCTCACCATTGTTGTAAGTTATGTCTATAATTAGAGGTTTTTGAGGCTGACCCTTCAATTTTTTACTCAACCTAAGCTAACCTGGTTTTAAATAAAGGTGCAGTTTGCAATTCTGGAGTCACATTCCCAGGAGGTTAAATGTGGAAACTTTGACTCAACAATCAGCTTTTTGGGGCATTTTCAGCTTTATTAGACAGTTTTGGAGTAAATGAAAGGGGAGGACATGCAGCAAAGGGAAACTAAGTGATTTTAAAGGGTTTAAAACACTGAATGTCACTTTCTGCAGCCATCAAGTGTTTGCAGCGTCTTTGAAGCAGCAGCCATCAGGTGTCCAGTTCAGATTGAACATATTTGTGGTTCAAAAAGATGAGATTGAAGAGCCGGGTCTCCCCTCAAAAACGATGATACAGGGCGTTTGTACAGGCAGCAAAATACGACTCATGTTCATGTTTTAGACCGCCGACATGTTGTAGTAATAATCGATGGTGATGCAGAGTTTAAATGGTGTATATGAAACTTGGGGAAAGAGGATGGGTTGAAGAAACGGCAGAAAACATTTCTGGTATATTTATTTACTGTTTAAACTGTTTAAACAGGATGGATGGATGGATGGATGGATGGATGCATAAATGGATGGATGGATGGATGCATAAATGAATGGATGGATGCATAAATGAATGGATGGATGCATGGATGCATGCATGGATGGTTGGATGCATAAATGGATGGATGGATGGATGCATAAATGAATGGATGGATGCATAAATGGATGGATGGATGATGGATGGATGCATAAATGGATGGATGGATGGATGGATGAATGCATAAATGGATGGATGGATGGATGGATGGATGCATGAATAGATGAATGGATGGATGAATGCATAAATGGATGGATGGAGGGATGGAGGGATGGATGGATGGATAAATAGATGAATGGATGGATGAATGCATAAATGGATGGATGGCTGGATGGATGCATAAATGGATGCATAAATGGATGAATAGATGGATGGATGCATAAATGGATAGATGGATAAATGGCTGGATGGATTGATGGATGGATGGATGGATGGATGGATGGATGGATGGATGGATGGATGGATGGATGGATGGATGGAGATTCGACAGTTTTGGTGGTTTGCAGGAACTGAAAATGCCATCTTTTATTCTGGTGACTACATTGGAGCTTTTTTGACTCCTGAGCAAAACACCAGCCATGATATAGTTAGGTTCTTTAGCAATACGAGAGTATACTGTACATGACATTTTACTCACAGGTAGCTGTATGGGACAACGGTATTTTTTGGGAACAAAAGTCTTTTTGCTGATGCTTGAAATGTTTAAGTTCTCCTCTCTCATCTGTTCCTGAATGTTCTGTCAGTAACGAGCTGTACATGCAAACAGTTAATAGAGTGTTCTGTCAATGCTCTAGAGAGGGCGTACACAAAATCAATCCTCATAAATAATTCCGGTCAATCTAAAGAGCTCACACTCAGCAAAACACCCAGTAAGTGTGAAGTCAATCAGATAAACGGCTGTCAGGTCAATCAAAGGACACGCAGACAGACGGAGAGAAAGTCCCACAGGGTTTAAAGACTGAACACTTTAGTGCTTTATTACAATAATAATAATAATAATAATAATAATAATAATAATAATAATAATAATAATAATGATAATAATAATCTTTATTTATAGAGCACTTTTCAAAACACATGTTACAAAGTGCTTTACAAAGTTAAAAACATAAAAAAAATCAAACAAAGACATAAAACAACAGATCAAAATAATGTTAGAACATTACATAAGTAGTTCTGTGCAATTAAAAGACGGTAAAATTCAGGTAAAATAAGGAAAGCCACTCAGATAAAAGTATGTTTTTTAAGAAGAGATTTAAAAGAGATCATATATACTATACATATTATACTGCAATGTAACATTTATTCTTGCAATTAAACTGTTTTATTCTATATTAACTTGTCCTTTATTTGATTTTTCTGGCTCTTTGCTTTTGCTTTTGCTTTTTCTCTTCATGCTTCTATTGTTTAATGTGAGGCACTTTCTTAAATGTGCTTTATAAATAAACTTGCCATTCAAGACGAGGCTACAGGAAGCAAGAAATAAGTAGAATAAACAACACAAATCAAACAAAACATACACTGAGGCTAAACAATCAACTGTAAACTCTGCCAAAGTAAACTAGACGCTCTAAAGTTCTGGCTGTAAACTCCATGAGGCCAGTTTCAGTTTGATGATGATATACCAAGTAAAACTGGATGTAACCCTCTTATATGTTATATTTGACACCTTTGTTCACATTTAAAATTCTTTATTGAGCATGATAGTGTTTTGGAAGTTAAAAAAAAGACGAAAAATCACATTTTATGTTGGACTAAAGGACTAAAATGACACAAAAGACACAACAAAAGATACAAAATGACTAAAAAAAGACAAAATAACTAAAAAACACACACAAAAGACACAAAATGACCAAAAAAAACACAAAATGACTTACAAAGACAGAAAAAGACTAAAAAAAATACATAAAATGACCAAAAAAGGACACAAAATGACTAAAAAAGACACAACAAAAGACACAAAATGACCAAAAAAAGACACAAAATGACTTACAAAGACACAAAATTACAAAAAATACACAAAATGACCGAAATTGTTACGCTAAACACAAGACACAAATAAAATAGAGTCACACTAGAATAAAAACCAGAGTTGGATGACAGGATCACACACAATCACAAGATCACATTTATGTTGGTTTTTCTCCAGTAAGTCAGAATAAAAAATCAATTATTATTAGGTCATATAGGTGAGGTTGTGCTGAAAAAAATATACCAACATGGCATTTAAACATTTTTAAGTGGTGTATACAGGCAGGATGAAAAGGATTCAGAAATGGACAAAATAGCCCAAAACTCCATAAATACTCCAATAAATAAGCAAAACCAAATCTGTTTGTTTCCCTTCCAGTTATTTGTTGCTTTTAAAATCCTTATTGAAGTCGGGATGAAGCAGTTTTTATATCTGAATGGCAACATGCTGCTCTGAACGTCTTCAACGTGTTTCGGAGCTGCTCCGCTGTGTTTCACTACGTTTCACCCTCTGGAGACTCTGAGAATGATTCAGTTTGTGATTTGTCCCGCTCGTGCCCCGCTCGACGCCCACAAAAGCCGCACAATCCTTTTGTGAATTCGCCCTCGAGACTTTTCTCCGTCTCTAAGAAGCTTATTGTTGCCATAAACCCAAAACCCAGACAAAACCAGTCAGTCAGTTAAATTTACGGCACATAGCCTACAGACATATACATACTGTGGAAAATTGAAAGCAATAAAAACGTGCAACAATGCAACACACTGTCGTCGGCAAGGGTGTTTTTTTTAATTCCTAATTTTCTATTTTGGAATAAAGGCTCCAGGAAAATGAGCGGTCACAAGTTCTTCTGTTGGGAAGCTGTAAATTACTTTCATAATATAAATAATGATGATAATGATAACCAATTACATGAAAATATAGTTTTTTAATTGATTATGCAGCAAACTTCTTAACCTCTATTTTATTTGACTTTCAATCATAAATTTAAATGTGCAGCCCAGAAGCCAAGAAGTGACATTTGCAGATTTTCCCTCCATTTTCTTGGGGATTTTTCAGCTTTATTAGACAGTTTTGGAGAGAATGAAAGCGGCAAAGGGAACCAAAGTGATTTTAAAGGGTTTAAAAACAGTGAATGTCAAATTCTGCAATGTGAACAAAGGTGTCAAATCTAACATATAAGAGGGTTCCATCCAGTTCTATCATTTTATACTAAATATATTTGACCTTGTCTCCAGTTTTACTTGGTATATCATCATCAAACTGAAACTGGCCTCATGGAGTTTACAGCCAGAACTTTAGAGGTAAATTTACAGTAGGGCTCCACGCTGCTTTGTTTTCTAGTCTGGATGTCATGAAGAAGTCTGGATCTGGAGCTTTTGGAGACTCAATAAGTCTCCAAATTATTAATAAATAATAAGAAGTCAATAAGTGACATTTGCAGATTTTTCCTCCATTTCCCATGATTCTTTGGGGCCATGCATTATCACTAGGAGACCTGACTGAGAGAAGGTGGAGAGGCTCCACAGGCAGCGAACAACAGATAGGTACGGTGTCTTTACAACTGTTTTTATTTATCTTTAACATGCTAAAATTAAACTTCAACAGAGGCACAAAGAGAGTTTTATCATAAAGTTTGCAGACTGACTTCAGCCACAGTTCACACCAGGTCAACCTTTAGAGTATAGTCATGTAAAAAATTATTAGACCACTTTTTTTCTTCAATTTCTTGTTCATTTTAATGCCTGGTACAAATAAGGTACATTTATTTGGACAAATATAATGATAACAGCAAAAATAGCTCATAAGAGTTTGATTTCAGAGCTGATATCTAGACATTTTCCATGGTTTTCTTGATAATAACCAAAATCATTATCAAGAAAAACATGGAAAATGGCTCGATATCAGCTTAAAATGAACAAGAAATAGAAGAAAACACGGGTGGTCTAATAATTGTTTCCATGATTGTAGGTTTGAAGGGTGTCTAATCAGTAATGGCATCCAACATTACATTTATTTTAGTTGTGAAATCTCCAGATTATCAAGCACAGATGAATACTCTTCTCAGTCACTGTGTGTGGCAGCAGCATTAGTACAACAAATAGTATTTTTAACACAGTCATGGAAAACATTATTAGACCATTTTTTTCTTCAATTTCTTGTTGATTTTAATACCTGGTACAACTAAAGGTACATTTGTTTGGACAAATATAATGATAACAGCAAAAATAGCTGATAAGAGTTTAATTTAAGAGATGATATCTAGACATTTTCCATGGTTTTATTTATAATTATTTTTGGTTATTATCAAGAAAACCATGTAAAATGTCTAGATTTGTCCAAACAAATGTACCTTTACTTGTACCAGGCATTAAAATGAACAAGAAAATTGAAGAAAACAAGCATAGTCTAATCATTTTTTTTACACAACTGTATGTTTAGAGGGTGTTTAATCAGTTGTGACTTCCAAAATTATATTATTTTATTTGTCAAGTCTCAAGATTATCAAGCACAGATGAATACTCTTCTCAGTTACTGTGTGTGGCAGCAGCATTAGTACAGCAAATAGTATTTTTAACACAGTCATGGAAAAAATTATTAGACCATTTTTGTCTTCAATTTCTTGTTGATTTTAATGTCTGGTACATTTGTTTGGACAAATATAATGATAACAACAAAAATAGCTCATAAAAGTTTAATTTCAGAGCTGATATCTAGACATTTCCATGGTTTTCCTGATAATAACCAAAATAATTGTTAAGAAAACCGTGGGAAAAAGTCTAGATATGACCTATTAAATGAAACTCTTATCAGCTATTTTTGTTGTTATCATTATATTTGTCCAAACGAATGTACCTTTAGTTGTACCAGTCATTGAAATGAACAATAAATTGAAGAAAACAATCATGGTCTAATCATCAAACTGTATGTTTAGAGGGTGTTTAATCAGTTATGACTTCCAAAATTATATTTATTTTATTTGTCAAGTCTCAAGATTATCAAGCACAGATGAATACTCTCCTCAGTTACTGTGTGTGGCACCAGCATTAAAGAAAATAGTATTTTTAATAGGTTTAAGTCCCTCACTGTGCATTCATTTCCTCTGCAGAGTTCGGTTGCTGCCATAGAAGTTCAAGATTTGATAGAAACTGATCTCTGCACCACCGAGCGACTTCAACACACTCGACATAGGAGATCTTTCTTTCTCCCACATCTGGCTCCACTAAAGCCAACAACAGCCAGCTGTCCTCCGACACCGGTAAGTCAACTCCAATCTACTTATGAGCTTGTTCACATGAAAGGGGGGGAGGTGTTTGCAGCATATGATGGATCACAAACTATAATATCATAGAAGGAGTTTAACACATAATCCAGGCTGAAAGCAGCACATGTGCAGGGAGGACATCTGGCAAACAAAACTGTGTAAATGCATGAATTAAAACTCTGCATAAAAGTGAACAAAGACACAGAAACAGTGCAAATGGTTGATTAGAACATGCATTACCCCGTTAACCCTCTATGGTCCGCATTATGATGCTAGTTAAGAAAAAAATGTGTTTGAGTGGTTTTTGTGTGTGTCGTAAATAGACTAAATAAACATAATCTGAAGAAATGTCATATATATATATATATATATACCGCTATGAAATGTCAGCTAATGTTGCAACCACAATTTTGAGTTAGCATTGATACGCTAATGGCTACTCTTGTAGCTGTAACAAGCAGCGCTGCTAGCATCAGTTAGCCGCTAAGATCAGTTAGCTGCTAGCATCAGTTAGCCGCTAGCTTTCGCTAATGAATTTCACTGCTTTCCCGCATTTCACAACAAAGAAATAAAAGTTAGCAGAACTATTGTCCCGGAATGTTCGTGTCACAGTGTGTGACATCATCGCCAGAGTGTAGAGGGAGAGAAAAAATTGTCAAAAAAGGAATATGAAAACTGCGCTACAGGCCACACATTCCACTCTACAGAAATAATTTATACATAGAAACGTAGGAAAATTTGTCTTCTCACTCACAATCCTCTGGTAAAGCTGTCAGAGTTATAGTTTGGGCGTAGGACGCACAGATGCGCCACCAACACGCACCAACTGCCTCATTGGCTCCCATAATAAAAACGCATACATAACAGTTTTTCAGATCGCTCGTACAAAGCTATTTCTTCATCTTTCTTTACAAAAAACATATGTAGACGTTCAGGAAGAACTCGGGACGCTCAAAGTGAAGTCGGATCAGTGATAGGTATTATGGTTTTGCCAAAAATGCTTTCTGTTCAAGGACAGAAATTCCAGTCTGTCCACCTCTGGCTGCTGTCACTGTGCCGGAACATTCAGGTGGCATTTAATTCTGTTGATTGCTCTGATTGGTCGACCCCAAAGCCTTTGATCCATTTATCCTTTCATCCATCTCCAACAGAAAGAGATAGACAGACAGACAGACAGACAGACGGACAGAGGTAATTTTATATGATTACAGTTACAGATATACACACACACACACACACACACCCACACACGCACATGTAAGCTCGCACACTCCTCCAGTTACATGTTTCACACACACACACACACACACACACACACAGGTAACTATGTGATTTAAGTTACACACGCACGCACACGTAAGCGTGCACACTCCTCCACATACACGTTTCACACACACACACACACACACACACACACACACATTTTGAGGTTAAAGGGCATATGTTTCTGTATAAATAAATACTTGAAAAGGAATGCATGTTGTAGGTGTGCTCCTTGTATATTATATAGTATTATAACATTACTTGCATTACTTGAAATCTCTGAAGAATCCCATCATAGTGTACACACACCGGCAGTAGCCCCCGTGGCCCTTTCAGAATTTCCCCAGAGGAAATTTTCTAGTTGTTTTTATCGATGTCTATCTGTATAAGTGAAATATATATAAAAGGTTAATAGAAATATTGTTGAAAAATAAAAAAGACCAAAGACACAGAAAGTGCTGCACAGAAGAATGTGTAAAAGATTGAGAAACCAGGGAATAAAAAGACTGTGGTCATAAAATATAAATGCTCATTTTCCAGTGAAGTGTGCAGACTATTTTCAGCATCTAATAATATCACATGTGACTATTATTACATTTATGTGTTCCATTAAATCATTTTAAGCTGCAAACAGATAATTAAGAGCCGTAATAAGGCTTTAGTGCATGGGTCTCAAACTCGTGGCCCACGGGCCAATTGCGGCCCTCGTGATGATATTTTGTGGCCCTCACCTTGATATGAAAGTTTAATGTGAGTTTTATATGAATGTCTCTTTACCGTGTTGTCTGCTACCGGAGCGTTTATTATCTGCCGTGTTGTTGTTACCGGAAGAAGTTGAAATGTTATGTGATGTCATTTTGTCAAATTTTTGTAATTTTGTCAAATTTTTTGGCCATTTTCTGTCTTTTTTTGTAATTTTTGTCTAATTTTTTGGTCATTTTCTGTCTTTTTTTAATTTTTATTTTGTGTCTTATTTTGGTCATTTTATGTCTTTTTTTTAAAGTAATTTAGTTTTTTTCTGTCATTTTGTGTCTTTTTTAAGTAATTTTGTGTCTTTTTTCTGTCATTTTCTGTCTTTTTTTAGTAATTTTGTGTCTTTTTAAGTAATTTTGTGTCTTTTTTGGTAATTTTGTGTCTTTTTTAAGTAATTTCGTTTTTTTCTGTCATTTTGTGTCTTTTTTTTTGTAATTTTGCATCTTTTTTGGTCATATTGTGTCTTTTTTTTGGTCATTTTGTGTCTTTTTTTTGTAATTTTCTGTCTTTTTTTGCTCATTTTGATACTGCCTCCAGCGGCCCCCAGGTAATTTGAGTTTGAGACCCCTGCTTTAGTGCCTCAGTCTCTGCTGTCCGGTTCTGTTGGGATTAAAGCACAATGACATAAAATACACACATTTTTTCACAAGTCTTAATGCTGGATATCTCAAAGCTTCACTGATAAACGGCCCAGTGATTGCATGATGATAAAGGGCCGGCCGGGCGGACTGTGAATTATATTTCAGATACAACAGAGCTTGTTATGAGTGGAGGAATTGAATCCATATTAGGAAATGAAATATACCTTCTGAGTGTGTCTCTTATCTTCTACGTCCCGACTGAGCTCTTGGAATTCACGGCAGTATTTATGTGCGACAAAATAATTTACATTCGAGGTGCATTTACGAGCTTTTTTTTTCTTCCTGCATCTCGTGTCTTCCTCTGCAGATTCTCCTCCTGCAGCCTGAGACAGCTTTCATTTGATAAAGATCATGAGATATGGTTGAAGGCTCTAAAAAAGATAATTTTTGACTGACGTACTGATCCCGAGGTCATGACTTTGATTTGATGCTCGAGGCGAAGGCAGTTTTTAACTCTTACGAGCCACCTGCCTGGTCAGGTGCAGGCTCAGGACAAAAATCACGAGGTTCTCTGAAAGGGAACATCTTGTAGTTTCTGGGAACGTGCCTGTTTTGCTTATGGCGAAACCACAACCTAAATTACATAAGTTCATAAGTTAGTTGCACTAACCAGATCCTGTTAAAAATATTAAAAAACAAAACAAATACTCATTGAAAATCTGTTTACACAGAGCCAAAAGGAGAGGACAGGATAGGCTATTTACACAGAGCAGAGAGGAGAGGACAGGAGAGGCTGGAAACATGACAATACTTCAAAATATCTGGAAACACAATTTTATTTCTCTAATATTCATGACACTTGTGTTTATACATAAATTCCATTTTATTCTACTTATTAAAAAATGATTTATCATAGAAATTCAACTTGCATTTTTTTAAATTTTATATAATTTCTGTCATTCTACCTGTGTTATTCTGCAGTAAGAAATGTTTAACTTGTTCCCACTTCTAGCCATGATTGTGCTGATTCCATAGAGCTACAGGACTTATAGATTTTTTTTTTTTTTTTTTTAAAGATTATTTTTTTGGCATTTTGTTGCTTTATTGATAGTATTTTGTTGCTTTATTGATAGTGAGAGAAAGGGGGTGATAGAGGGGAAGACATGCAGCAAAGGGAGCTCAGGCTGGATTCGAACCCGGCTCCGCCGCAGCACACGGCGCTCTACCGGTGTGAGCCACCGGGACGCCCCAGGACTTATAGATTTTATGTATATTTTATATATTGCAGCAAAATACAAGGACACAGTGAGCAAAAGGCTTCTTAGGGTTCAGAGAGTTAATATTATGTATTTAATTGAGACATAAAGACTTTTTTTCCCTTACTCAAGATAAAACATAAATATTTTCCAAACATTATACATGTCATGATTTACAAAAACCAACCCATAACAGCATTTTCGTGTCTTTTTAAGTAATTTAGTTTTTTTCTGTCATTTTGTGTCTTTTTTTTTAGTAATTTGTGTCTTTTTTTGTAATTTTGTGTCTTTTTTCTGTCATTTTGTGTCTGTTTTTAGTATTTGTGTCCTTTTTTTGGTCATTTTGTGTCTTTTTTTGTATTTTGTGTCGTCTTTTTGGTCATTTTGTGTCTTTTTTAAGTAATCTCGTTTTCTTCTGTCATTTTGTGGGGGTTTTTTTGTTGTAATTTTGTGTCTTTTTTGGTCATTTTGTGTCTTTTTTAGTAATTTTGTCTTTTTTTTTGTCATTTTGATACTACCTCCATCTGCCCCCAGGTAATCTGAGTTTGAGACCCCTGCTTTAGTGCCTCAGTCTCTCTGCTGTCCGGTTATGTTGGGATTAAAGCACAATGACATAAAATACACACTGTGAATTATAAATCAGATAGAACAGAGAGAGAGAGTGGGAGCCGGAGCAGAAACTGTGGAGACGGACAGACAGCGAGAGAGGAAGATGGATCACCTGTGTGGGAGGAGGTGGCCGAGGGGGGGGAGGGGGGCGAGGAGTGCGGATGAATCGAGCAGACAAGAGGAGCCTTGAGAGCTCTTGTTCGGTGTCACCTCGGTGCGGAGTGAGAGTGCGCGACTATTCCAGCCCCCGTCATCTGATCTAAGGTCACCCCTCCGCAGTGTGACTCAGTGGCTTCTGAATGCTGCTTTCAGGCCCCGCTCGGCTCCACTCGAGGATGAATCACTTAACATCGGCCTTTTATTTCTGGAGAGGATCCCGTTTCTATGCGGCCGTGTTTCCGCTCCGAAGGGAACATTGGTCAGCGCCTCGCCCCCACACGAGGCCTGCCGTAGGTTTGATCAGACCATCTGGTGAGCTGTTATTTAAATCAGAGAAGCTCACAGAAGCTTGCACAATATTCTCTGCACTTGCTTTATTTATGAGTCCGCCCTGTATATATAATTACAGACACATACAGTATATTAACGCGCTCATATTGAGCATTTTAGGCACGTTTAGTTTCCAGAAGCTCCCTGAAAGTCGTGATCTTTTAAGAAGAAGAAGAAGAAGATTACTTTATTAATCCCACAATGGGGAAATTCAACCTTTGCATTTAACCCATCCTTTTTTTTTTACACACACAAGTGAACACACCATGAAAGGAGCAGTTGGCAGCACATTACTACATTTACTGCACATTTTCTGCATCCAACAACAAAATTCACCTGTTTGCACGATTTCCAAACTTTTAAAACATCAAATACAAACCCGAATGTCTCCCCCGAGACACTTTATTTGCAAATGCATAGACAAAAGAAGTTGGATGGGTGTTGCCATATCATCTAGACTTGAATGACGCGCCGCTTCTCTATTCAGTGTCCCCCTTTTGACTGATTTCAAAGGGGTAACATGATAATACTGAAAGCTAGCTGACAAAAAAATGCAAACAAAAGCTACCTCCCTCTTTTAGTATTATGACATGAAAGACACCTGTTCTTTCTCAGATGAGGCACAAAAAATATGTAATGAATACTGTAGATAAGCACATCATGTGGCAGATTGACTCTGAGATGCTGACGTCTGGGATGCAGCAGACAGTCTGGATCTGTGGAGGCTCGGACTCACTGAAGTGGTTTTTGTTGCACATGTTGATTTGTCAAATAAAGGAATGAAAAAAGCAACGACTTGATGTTTAGTACAGTGACTGTTGCAACCATAAAGATTAGAAAATCCAGACGACTTTTTGGAGGCTTTGTCCTATAGTTACCTTCCGACAGGAGCTCTGGGAGGTGATATTTCTCTCAGAATGTCTTTATTCTGCAAGTGTCATTTAAAATAAAGCATTTTCACTTACCAGATCCTGTTAAAAACATTAAATTCTGCTCCTCAGAGACACAGTGAAGACATGATTGATTCTGCTGAGACCAACGGTCACGTGACAAATATTCACGAAAATCTGTTTACACAGAGCTGAGAGGAGAGGACAGGAGAGGCTGTTTACACAGAGCTGAGAGGAGAGGACAAGAGAGGATGGAAACATGACAATACTTCAACATCTATAGCAAATTTTTTCCAACATTCATGAAACTTGTGGGCACTTGGAAAAGTGTTTATATATGAATTCCAGTTTATTCCAATTTTTTTTAATTATTTAACGAGAAATTCAACTCACGTTTTTGTGATTTCTGTCATTCTAACTGTGTTATTCTGCACAAAAGGTGTGTTTGAGTTGTTCCTATTTGTGTGAACAAATAGAACAGGAGAGGCTGGAAACACGACGATACTTAAATATGTAGAATATGTGGAGACCCAGTTTTATTTCCCTAATATTTATTACGCTTGTGGGCACTTGAAAAAGTGTTGCGTATATATAAATTCCATTTTATTCTAATTTTTTTTAAATTATATGTAATTTTTTATGATTTATGTATTCTAACTGCACAAAAAACATGTTTGAGTTGTTCCCATGCCATGATTGTGCTGATTGTGCTGATTTTATAGAGATGCAAGACTTTTAGATGTATATAGATTTTATATTTTACACTGAAATACAAGGACACAGTGAAAAAAATGTAAAAAAAGGGCAAAGAAAACACCCTTTTGCAACCATACAGATAACTAAATTATATTTAATAGAAGGGCAGACAATCCAGATGACTTGTTGAACAGCAGTCTTGCTTTTGGAGGCTTTCTTCCATGACTCCAGTTACCTTCAGAGCTCTGGGAGATTTGGTATTTATGTCAGAGTAGCAGCGCAGGATAAAAATACACGCATGCTTGTCTGATGTTGGCCAAAAAGCACATGATGATCCTCTGGAGCTTTGGAACAATGTTCGATGGAAAGATTCATTAAAAAGTGGAGACTGGGAAAAATCCATCACTGCATTCCACAGAAAGTGACTGGGACAAGAGGTCAGCGAAGTCGGTGGTAAGATCATGTTGTTGGTGGTCAGATTTAACGATCGTGCTGCTGCATCGCTGCGGCCTGAAGCGCTCAGCAGCGTGTGACCAATCAGAGAATCTGATCTCTGTCACTGTGTCAGTGCAGAGCCACACACACGGACACAAGAAAGTCTCCTTTTATTGTGTTACAGTCTGCACTGTAAAACCCAATGTTGCTTGTTTGTTATAACTATTTTTTCCTTCTCAATACAACAAAGATTTGTGCAAAAAGTCATTTAACTTAAAATATTGAGTCAAATTGTAAGATTTATTTGAGGTAACTCCATTGTCTTTGTTGTCTTGACATAAAATGATTTCACAGCATGGACACTCATATATTTACATTTACATTTAGTCATTTAGCAGACGCTTTTATCCAAAGCAACTTACAGGAAGAGTAAAAGCAAACAATCAAGGTATACTGCAATAAGAGCTATCAGTGCATCAACAAGTGCTAGTGACAATTCTTTGAGGAGTAGAATTATCGTGTGGTGCTAGGAGAGAAGATGCTCTATGAAGAGCTGGGTCTTCAGGAGGTTTTTAAAGGTAGAGAGGGACGCCCCTGCTCTGGTAGTGGGTTCCACCAGCGGGGAACAAGAAATGCAAAGAGTCTGGATTGTCTTGGACCAACGGGGGGCAGAGCCAGGCGCCGTTCATTGGAAGAGCGCAATGGTCGTGAGGTAGCATATGTCTGAATCAGGGCGTTCAGGTAGGTAGGAGCAGTACCGGTTGAAGCAACAAGTTGGGTTTTACAGTGTATTCTGTTCTGTAGGCCAGTTGCATGTTTTGGCATCAGCAGCATATTTAAGATGTTTTTGCAGCCTTTTTTTTTTAACCATCTTAACCGTCTGAAGCAAGCGTTTTTTGCGCTTTTTTACATTTTACTCACTGTGTCCTTGTATTTCACTACAATATATTAAAATATATATAAAATGTATAAGTCCTGCAGCTCTATGGAATCAGTACAATCATGGCTAGAAGTGGGAACAACTCCAACATGTCTTTGGGCAGAACAACACAGTTAGAATGACAGAAATCATTTAAAAAAAAAAGTAAAATAAAACGCAAGTTGAATTTCTCTGATATTTTTTTTTTTAATGGAATAAAATGGAATTTATATATACAAAACTTTTCCAAGTTTCCACAAGTTTAATGAATGTTGTAAAACAAAAACAGTTTTCTTCACATATTATACATATTGAAGTATAATCATGTTTCCAGCCTATCCTGTCCTCTCCTCTCAGCTCTGTGTAAACAGATTCTCAGTGAATATTTGTCACGTGACCGTTGGTCTCAGCAGAATCAATCATGTCTTCACAGGAGCAGAATTTAATGTTTTTAACAGGATCTGTTTAGTGCAAATGCTTTATTTTAAATGACACATGTAGAATAAAGAGATTCTGACACAAATATCAACATTTTAAGCTTCATTTTGGTTTTCTAATGGAAACTTTCGGAACCTATGATAAGTTCAAGGACTGTCTTAAAGTTAAAATTTAGATGATAATGCCTGTTTTTACTGTTTCTTTCTACGATATACGGTGTATTTGTCGGCAAGGGTTAAACAAACTGAAGATGCTCTGGAATAAATTTGATTTTGGAGTGAAAAATTGTTATCTTGACTTCAAAGATTAGTTTTCGACTCTACATTTTGCTCCGTGCACCGGCCCGAGGACGTTCTGTCGTGCTCAGACTTCACTCTTCGCTGAAGCCGATGCCAGGAGCGATTCATTCCTACGTACGTGTTACGTCTGAAGGTCAGCTGCTGGCATCTTCAATCTGGAACAAAAACAGCATCACATGGACTGAGCGGTGTGTGACAGACTGTGACAAACAGGGAAGGACAGAAAACAAGAGGGGAGAGACGAGAGATGGATGGCTGCAGCTGGATTTAGAGGAAAATGTGTCTTTAACAATCTGACCACCAATCATCAGACATTTTTTAACTTTAATTTATCACCTCTGTCGATGCATAAATAATGAAACATCTATATATAACATTCGGTGTCACAAGTTCACCTTTTTGATACAGGAGTGTGAGCAGTGATTGATTAAAAGCACTTTTACAGACTTGCCCTCCTGACATGTTTCCTCCCAATGAATTCCTTGAGATTTTTCTACATTTATTTACAGATATGCAGGTCCAAACTCCCCGATTGAGCATGGGAAGCATCTTTCAAAGCGGAAACACCCACAGTACTGTGAGTGAATTTGTGAGGAAAAGAGCTGATAGAAAAGTGAAATATATCCCCAATAAGAATAGAAAAGTGTGGCGATTCCTCATTTTTATCAGCTTTTTACTGTTTTTTTAATCTATATTGTGCCCGCATTTTTTAATTGCATTTATATTTTCTGATAAATCTTCTTGTTTAACCCCCTGGAGTCTCCAAAAGCTCCAAATCCAGACTTCTTCATGACGTCCAGACTAGAAAACAAAGCAGCGTGGAGCCCTACTGTAAATTTACCTCTAAAGTTCTGGCTGTAAACTCCATGAGGCCAGTTTCAGTTTGATGATGATAAACCAAGTAAAACTGGAGACAAGCTCAAATATATTTAGTATAAAATGATAGAACTGGATGTAACCCTCTTATATGTTATATTTGCAAACTTTGTTCATATTTGCAACTTTTAAAAGTCTTTATTGAGCATGATAATGTTTTGAAAGTAACAAAAAAGATTCAAAATCACATTTTATGTTGGACTAAAGGACTAAAAAAAGACACAAAATGACCAAAAAAAACAAAGAAGACACAAAATGACACAAAATAACTAAAAAAAAGACACAATGTGAATGTTGTAAAAAAAAAAAAAAAAACAGTTTTCTTCACTTATTATACATATTGAAGTATAATCATGTTTTCAGCCTCTCCTGTCCTCTCCACTCAGTTCTGTGTAAATATTATCACTCTGTTGTTAAAAGGACTCCAAACTCAGACTGTAGGACTTGTGACTTGACTTGAGACTTGAGGGCAAAGACTTTGAATTACTTGTGACTTGCAAAACAATGACTGGGTTTGACTCTCATCGTGCAGAAATAAAATGACTGAAGTGAGATTAATAGAACTGAGAATACTGTATCGCAATATTTACCAAACTGCAAAAATACTTAAAATTGCAATAATATCGTATCGTGACTCGAGTATCAGGATAAAATCGTATCATTGGGCCTCTGCTAACTCACACCTCTAGTATGCACCCATGTTGTGCTAGAGAACTCTCACAAACACTGATAAAACTGAAGATAGGAAATGATAAAAACAAAAGATTTGGACTCAAACTTAACCTTATGCTTACCCTTATCTTATTGTCTCCTGTCTACATATTTGCTTGTGTTGTCTGAGATAGATAAAATCATCTGCTAAAGCATAAAATAAATAAAAAACAGTTTGGCCACCCGATGCATTAAAAGTGATGCCAACGGGTCCTGACCAAATTTGCTTGGCATGCACCAACATTTTCCACATGTGCATCATTCAACATACTTTGTGTGGATAAACAGCAATATAAGATAAGACTTTATTTATCCCCCAGGGTGGAAATTTAGTTGTCATAGCAGCTCAAGGTACACACACACACACATTCATATATATATATGTATAATTAGGGGCGAGACTCGATAAAAAAAATTAATCGAATTAATTAGAGGCTTTGTAATTAATTAATCGAAATTAATCGCATTTTAATCGCATATAAATATTTGACCTGCGAACAGTGAGAAGTAATTTTTTTCACATGGATGTTTAGTCCAACGGACCAGTGCAATTTTTGCCATTAAGTGTAGCAATAGGATATTTAGAAATATAGTACATTTCAGAAATCCAGGTAGCCTATAGGTAGGTAGACCTTCTGTAAACTAGAATACTTTGTTTTTTTAAGTAAAACACAATCCATGCTAGCTACCACGCTAGCCGCTAGCTGCTATATGTTTAGCATTGAGGTGATACTTGAGGCTGGATGTGCTGCGGTGATATGTGAATTCCTTGTTGCATAGCAACACAACCATCCGTCCATCCGTTGGTTCTTAGTAACTAAATGTCCCATCATCCACGGGGCCAACCAAAGGTCTCATCAGCTTCTTCCTTCATGTTCACTGTGGTTTGTTGTTGTCTGAACTCATCAACGCTAGTTGGTGCTCCAGTATAATCGGTCCGCCTGAAACTCATCCAGTGAGAAACGTTCCGCGGTGCAAAAATAAGTGCTATTAAAATGCGTCAATTTTTTTTAAAGCGTTCATTTTTGTGTAATATATTAAAGTTAAAGTCCCGGCCCTAATAAATATAGGGTATAGTATGTACTAGTATGCACGCCCATGTTGTGCTAGAGAACTCTCCTCTGCTGCAGCATGAGTACAGGCTGCACACAAACACTTATAAAACTGAAGATAGGAAATGATAAAAACGAAAGATTTGGACTCAAACTTAACCTTATCCTTACCCTTATCTTATTGTCTCCTGTCTACATATTTGCTTGTGTTGTCTGAGATAGATAAAATCATCTGCTAAAGCATAAAAGAAATAAACAGTTTGGCCACCCGGTGCATTGAAAGTGGTTCCAACGGGTCCTGACCTGACAAAGCCTCCGTATGTGATGAGTTGTGAATGAGAGCGGGAAGTATCGTCTCCCACTGTGCAGCTCCGACTCTGGACACCTGCTGCACGCCTGTTACAACACAGCTGTTGAACGAGGGCACCACGGTTCACTATAGCACCTGGAGGCTACACACAAGTCAGGTGTGCGTGAGTCAGCGGGTGAGTCAGAAGGAGCTGGCAATTACAATACGGCACACACAAACACCCACACACAATGCTCGGGGACGGAGGAGCGATCAGAAAGTCGTAACACTAAATCCATCATCAGAGCACTTTAATCTGCAGGGGATTACACCGCCAGAGATTAAATACACAGAGACTTTGCAGCAACTCCTTGAAAAAAGTCAAAGTGACACTGAACACTGTGAACTCATGTGGCAAAAATCACAAAGATACAGTTCAGTTCAACTACAAAGGCTGTTAGGCAACCTTTGCACATCAATCAAATACACAGTTTGGGAGTCAATTTTCCCATGAGTGTCGGTGTCAGTCGGTCACCGCTTTGATGCATGCAAACTGATTTTACCATACTCAGAAATTAATTATTTTCTTTGTTGCAAAGGATAAAAAATAACCTTGATCTAATGGGTAACATTTGCATCATGATTTCCAGCGGTGCAATGCAACAAAGTACATTTACTCATATACTTAGGAACTTTTCTTGAGTATTTCCATTTTATGTACACTGTAACGAAATGCTGTGTATTTACGGTGAATTTACAACAGTATACTACTGTATTTTATAATAATTGTAAAATACTGTCAAATATTCATCCCTCACGTGTAAATTAACAGTTAAATCGGTCAATTAACAATAAAAGTAGATAACTATAAATTAAAAGCATTAAACACTATTTGTAATGAATTCCTGTAAAATAACACACACCATTATCCTATGATCATATACTGTAAGCCAAAATATGGTAAGATACTGTTAAATAAATTGCAGTATTTACTGTTATTTTACAGTGAAATTTGTTACAGTGTAACTTTATACTTCTACTCCACTGCATTTTAGAGGCAAATATCGTACATTTTTACTTCACACATTACCATGTTTTTTATGTTTAATCTCGAACTGTAGAGTGATTAGACTTAATTTTAACCTTTATAAGAGTATATTTAGTAGTTAAAATGAGCTCTACCTTATTATAACGCTGCTAAATGTTTGCTGAGGTAATAAATCAAGTGTGAAGTTGGGGGATTTTCTAACAAATTTAAAAACAATCTGACTTCTTTTTGCAGCCAGTGGAGTCGCCCCCTGCAGGCCATTAGGAAGAATGCAGGTTTCACTGAAACTGTTGCGTGTCCAGGACTTAAACTCAAAATATATTTAGAATATATAAAACAACCTGTGTCCATTCTGCGTAACTTTTACTTTTCATACTTTAAGTACATTTTGATGCTGATACTTTAGTACTTTTAGCTTCGTAAGTTTTGAAAGCAGGACTTTGACTCGTAGTGGAGTAATTTCACAGTGTTACACTAGTACTTTTAATGAACTAAGGGATCTGAATCCTTCTTCCACCACTGATAATTTCACATTTTTTACACAAGATTACTCAAACTACAGTGGAACAACCCTGGTATGATCAATTGATATGATACAATATTGACGTTATTTGACCAGAATGGTCCGGATCATTTGCTTTCTTTCAGATTGCACCTGGCAGCTTTTCACAGGTGACTAATCTGTTATTTCTTTGCTGCAGTTAAAGAACTGTAATCTTCTCATCACCTATACAACTCAATTGCTGTTTTATAATGCATTGAGTGAGATTCCAAGAAGTTATCGAGTTCTGTTCCAAGAAGATGCTAATCTCAGTGTGTGTGTGTGTGTGTGCATGAATGCGTGACGGGCACACCCTCATGTCTTTCAAGTTGTTTTTAATGCAGAAGAAAAAAATCCAAATGCCAGTGCCAGCCTCATTATTTCTGATGTTGTGTCAAATGCAAATCCTGGAAAAACAAAAGTCAACAAGTCTGTGCGTCACATTTTGACATCACGAGTGTAACTATGTGACTTCCAGTACTGAGGTTGCCTTTGTAACAAGTTAATTTTACATTTACGTGAATTTATTTTACTTTTTAAACTATGTTTTATAACGCCTAACAAGGACATGAAAACCTCAGCATATAGGTATTAAGTCGCTTGTACCCAGTTGGACTGTAAAGCTCGTAATAACTTCCTGTCCTCTGAAATTACAGTATAGACTATACAAACATGCATACGTTCAAAATATGGCTTCATGTGAGTCCCCCGGATCTTTCAACTTTCTGTCAGCGACTTGTCATATTGTGTATGTAATATAAACATGAACTGAAACCATACCATGTCAGCGCAGCTGTTCTGTCACAGCTGTTTTACATTGTGGTCGGTTGGGTTCCAAAATGTATTCATCGGAGGAGAGCTACTGTAATGTTTAAAGGAAACAGCTGGTGTGCTGGGGAGTTTTAAAGGACACAGCTGATGTAGAATGAATCCTTTAAATCTACTGTTGTTTTTTCATGAAATTAAATATGAAACAAGCTGGAGTTTGGCACTGCGTCCAAAATTGCTTAGCATGCACCAACATTCTCCACATGTGCATCATTCAACATACTTTGTGTAGATAAACAGCAATATAAGATACGATAAGATAAGATACGGAAAATTTAGTTGTCACAGCAGCTCAAGGTACACACATAGAGACAAATATATATAGACATAAAAACAGAATAAAAAAATAAGACCTATATGTCTGAAATCTGTAGTTCAACATAATAATGTTTATTTACAGAGTACTTTTCAAAACATGTTACAAAGTGCTTCATAAAGACAAGTTAAAACCAGACATAAGACAACAGATGAAAATTAATATTAGAAAATGACATCATTCTGTGCAATTAAAAGACAGTTCAAGGGAAGTTAAAGTTCAGGTAAAATCAGGAAAGGCTCTCCGATAAAAGTATGTTTTGAGAAGAGATTTAAAAGAGATCACTGACTCAGCCGACCTGATTTCCTCGAGCAGGTTGTAACTACAACGCAGCGTTTCCCACAGGATATTATGAGAGTCTGGAGTAAGTAAAATGCATCAATCTTGTGCAATTTGACAGCTGAATGAGAGCAAACAACTCACATAACATTTTTCACAGTCGGGAAATACCGTATTATTACTACTGTGTCATTTTTAATTATCAACATGCTTTCCACGAGGACAGGGGTGGGCAATTAATTTTTCCAAGGGGCCACATGACCTATACCACAAAGGTTGCAGAGGCCGGACCAAAACTCTGAACTAAATTCTGCTCAATATTAATTTAATCGCTTTATAAAATACAGGAAATTATCTGGTTTTGAGCTGCTACTGAGAAGAATACATTTTATGATAAGACTGTTAATGTGGAGTAAATCAAATATAGCAGTAAAAAGTAGTAAATACTCCAATCACTATATCACTTTTCCATTTATTTTAAACACAACTGTAAATGTCCTTTAGTAAGCTTCCTATTGTTGTTTTTGTATTTTATAGCTTGTTTTTCATGTTTGTACATTTTCAAAGTGTTTAACGATGTTGTGATGCTTTTATTTTGAAAAGGTGCCGTCCAGTGTGAAACGGGTGCTTTCATTTTGAAAGGTAGTGACAGGAAATAACCGGCAGAACGGTTAAATGAAAAAACGAACGGTAAATAATGAGTGCATAGTAATTCATATAAAGTTGATATAAAGTATCAAAAAGGCCCGCAGGCCGCCCAATGTCCAGGTCAGCCAGCCAGTGTGGAAAAATAGCTAGCTATGGGGGTCCGGGGGGCATCCCCCTCCAGATAATTTTTTACCCATAAAAGCCCAAATTTGGTGCCTCTCAGATATTCTAATGTCACTATACCATCATATACACTGACCTTATGGCATATCATTGCATATTTTAAGAGTTATTTTAAAGGAGAATAAGGGTTCTTGTATATTTTATTTAAGGCATCTTATTTTGACAGTCTCCTTGTATATTCTGTGTTCAACACTGTGCTCTTATTTTGAAAGTTGCATGCTTTTAGCGACAGAAAGTTATTTTGAACAGTAAGTCACTGTTTAGTGTCATTAAAACAACTTTAAAAGCTAATGTTAGCTCGCGGCTAACGAACGGCATAATGCAGCAGTGTGTTTGGATCTGACCGGATCTGACAGGTTGACAGTATTTATTTCGGCGCATGCATACGGAGTGATCATGTGGGGGCCGGACTGATAGAGACAGGTAGGAACGTTTCTAAATCATGTTTTAAAGCAGAGTAGTGGAGTGGGCGTAGGGTGGCCATTTCCTTCGCATCAAAAAGGAGGACACTTTGCATACACAGAAGCAGATATTTGTTTGGTATGATCCGGTTTTAAACAGAGTTGTACTCCGATTAGCTCGATGCTAGTCAGTGCTAGCATGTCTCTCGATAGCTGCTTTGCCTTTGCTGCTCACATTTACATCGCTTCGATCATAATGTACAAAGAAAAATGAAACTCTTCCCTCTTACTTTTTGTAACAAACCTGTGTTCTCTTGCCCATTCGGGGTTAAAGGAGGTCTTTCCCTTTGGCATTTTCAGACTTTTGACAGCCTGGTGGTAGAAACTAGCTTGAGGGGGTGTTGTGGCAAATCAACACATGGCTCATTTGAATATTCAAATTAGCCATGTGTTGAGAGGTCACTACACGAAAATGAAACCAATGAAACCACTTATTTTGACACAGCCTTTTTGACACACAATTTTAGCCAATAAGTATTAAACTAGGTAACGTGTCAAAAGACGGACCTTTTTGTTATTTTCTCAAAAGGAGGACGAATGAGTGTCCGGATTAAGGCTCCTAAAGCCGGACGAATGGCCACCCTAAGCGGGCAGCTCGCTAAATTCAGTGCACGTGTCAGTGTGTGAATTTCCGCACGTCTCGGAGGAGGACGGAGAGGTGGGTCGGGGTTTTGACTGACTGACGGGTGACAGACACTCTGCTGAGGCAAAACGCAAAATAACTTTATATTATGAATCGTGTAAAAATACTTTCAGTTGCTTGAAATGTGACGTTAACGCAAAACATGAGAGTCTGGCGGGACAGGTGGGAAACCCTGACCTCATCACTTCCAGCAGATTCCTTGCAGCATCCGCAAGAAGAAAAAAACCCTCCGAAAGTTATCTAATGTTATACTCTACCTTCATTGTCACCAGTGCATTGCATAATATTAATGCCACTGTAGATTCCGGAATTGTCTCCACAGACAACATGACCGCAGCATACTGAGAAATCCAGAGAGCTTTCCCTGGCGGCGGTAAGGATTGATCAGCCAGGTGCAAACTTGTTTGCCAAGGCCTTGGATGTAATGGATGTTTATGTATATTTAAATGTCTCCTTGAGTCTCAAGCTTTATGATTTATGTCAATAAATCCTCTAGATTGCGGATTGACATTGCCAGTAATGACTTATCACCTGAGCTACCGTGGGAGTTCTCTGCATTTGATCTGAGAGAGAACAGTTCTATAATGCCGCTGCCTCAGGCATTAATTAATCAAACATGGTAATGAGCCAAACATTGCATCTGTAACACAAAAGGAAGTCTACATTAAAAGCTGTGAGCGGCCACACCCTTAACTGTGCAGAACTTTCAGCCTTGATATGATTTAAACAGGTGAGCACTGAGAACATTTACACCTCTCACAGTTGTCAAAAACATGGAAATTAATCACAGACACCAATACAAGTTATTAAACCAGCTGTAAACATGTTAATTTCTGCTGTGAAGTGCAGCCTGTTCGAGGCACTCACTCCAGTTCTCGGCGCTTCAGTATTGGCGTCACTTTTCAGCCCCGGAGCTCGCCGATTGTCTTTACCAGATAAAGTTTAGCCAAAGTCTGTCTGTTTTGCTTTACTCCATAAATCATGACTTATTTTCCTTTCATGCTTTCAGCTGATTTCGTGCTTGAATAATGTGCCAATCATCTTGTTACTCTTTGTCAAAATTCGAAAAGAGGCCAGTGTGTCCTTGGCTGATCAGAAACCCTTCTGTTGGGTTTGCAGGATTAAGAACTCAAACAGGAATATCTTTGCACATGTATTTAATAGACAGGTGCGTAGGAGAGTCATCAGTGGATCAAAAGTACAAAGAAGACTCCCGCATACTGTCTAACTTGCAAGAATTTATTACAACATTTCGAGTACTACACCACGGAGCGTACACACCCCAAAATTTGGATCCACTCCCAAATTTTACTGGTTCATTCTTGACCCAGTCTCCAACCTTCCAACCTCCAACCAGCTACTTTCATGAAAATTGGTGACCAGTTTTACTGCAATCCTATTGAGCAACTGAACCGTAAACGAAACATAACAATTCAAAATTTATACTCTACCTTCGTTGTCTCGTTTGTCTGTTACAAACGTTATCGTCACCAGTGCATTGCATAATATTGATATTGATGCCACTGTAGATTCCGGGATTGTCTCCACAGACAACATGACCGCAGCATACTGAGAAATCCAGAGAGCTTTCCCTGGTGGCGGTAAGGCTTGATCAGCCTGGTGCAAACTTGTTTGTCAAGGCCTTGCATGTAATGGATGTTTATTTATATGTAAAGGTCTAATTGAGTCTCGAACTTTATGAAGTCGATAAATCGTTTGGATTGCGGATTGACATAGAGAGTAATGACTGAATATCTGAGCCACCATGGGAGTTCTCTGCATTTGATCTGAGAGAGAACAGTTCTATAATGCCGCTGCCTCAGGCATTAATTAATCAACACCCTTCATGCATCTACAATGAAACATGGTAATGAGCCAAACATTGCATCTGTAACACAAAAGGAAGTCTACATTAAAAGCTGTGAGCGGCCACACCCTTAACTGTGCAGAACTTTCAGCCTTGATATGATTTAAACAGGTGAACACTGAGAACAATTACACCTCTCACAGTTGTCATAAACATGGAAATTAATCACAGACACCAATACAATTTGCGAAACCAGCTGTAAACATGTTTATTTCTGCTGTGAAGTGCAGCCTGTTCGAGGCACTCACTCCAGTTCTCGGCGCTTCAGTGTTGGCTTCACTTTTCAGCCCCGGAGCTCGCCGATTGTCTTTACCAGATAAAGTTTAGCCAAAGTCTGTCTTTTTTGCTTTACTTCATAAATCATGACTTATTTTCCTTTCATGCTTTCAGCTGATTTCGGGCTTGAATTATGTGCCAATCATCTTGTTACTGTTTGTCAAAATTCACAAAGATGCCAGTGTGTCCTTGGCTGATCAGAAAAGTTTTCCGTTGGCTTTGAGGATTAAGAACTCAAACAGGAATATCTTTGCACATGTGTTTCATAGACAGGTGCGTAGGAGAGGGATCAGTGGAGCAAAAGACAAAGAAAGACTTCGGCATACTTGCAAGAATTTATTACAACATTTCGAGTTGGACCCACTCCCAAATTTTACTGGTTCATTCTTGACCCAGTCTCCAACTGTCCAACCTCCAACCAGCAAGTTTCATGAAAATTGGCGACCAGTTTTACCGCAATCCTGCTGAGGAACTGAACCGAAAGCAAAACACAACCTCAAAGGAGTTAATCAGTTCATTTAAATTGAGTGATTGTGTTGTTATGAGGGGTTGGGTTTTATGTAACATCTATAAATGATACTATGAGAGATTTATGGCGGTACTCATTATTATTATTATTTCTACTGTGGAGCCACGTTTAGAGGTAATAAATATATTTTAAATGCATTTTTCAAGCCTGTGAGTGAAAATCCAACAGGAATGCGTGTCTCATTATCAACTGAAAGAATCAATGTTTTTGGAACTACATCGTAACTGGTTGGTGCTTTTTGTTTGCATCATGATTTATTAGTTTACCTATTTGTTTAGGTGTTTTTTTACAGCCCTCATTAGTTTTCTATCCATGCAGCAGTAATTAGAGGTAATAAACATTTTACATTTTATTTTATGGTACATTTTACTAGGAGTCAACTCAATGTGCTTTAGATTAAAATGCATGTCCAACAGCCACCAACCATGACGTGTACATAGGTATATGGAGTGACTAAGCCTGATAAATGGGATCCTTTTCAAAGTGGCACATTCATATTTACATTAGTACGGCGTGTTCTAACTTTGCCCCTGAGCTGCCAAACCTCCTTATGCAGGCTTCAGATCCAGCCCCGCGTCTCCAGCCAGTGTTTTTAAGACCCACGCCAAGATCAAGTCAACAAGCAGTTGGAACATTCGAAACAATGTGCCTCCAAGTCTGAACACTGATTTTTGTAGGCTGGTAAAAAATTCTCAGATTTCATACCTTTCTCAAATGTCCATTTATCTGACCTGACGGGGCTATTTTCTACGCTTATAAAACTTTGTTGCCGTTTGAAGGCTTTTCTTTGGATCTTGTTAATTAGTCCTTAGCATTAACAAGGAAACCAATCAAACCTTGGGTGGTCCCAATTATTTCAAGGCAGTCTTGTGATTACACCATTGGATCTCAATTTTAAATGCCCTGCTGTTTAGATGGATGTTCTCTGTCCCTTGAAAAAGGGATCCAATACAGCTTGTTACCCCCTTTTTTAAAAAATGTACTTCACTTCCTACCCTCTCCATAATCCAAAGTAATAGTTTGGAAATTTGCCTAACATGCTTATTCACTTTCTTGCACCTCTGGCTCTGTGCAAAGGTTAGAAAATAACCTACATGCACCTCTAAAGCTACACTAATTAACAGTATTGGTTTCATCTGTACAAAAGCATGAATGGCGTCCTGCCAACTAATACTATGGAGGTACTGAACTTCGTCATTTGTCCAACAAGCATCACCTATATTATATACAGTCATGAAAAAAAAAAAAAAAAATGATTAGACCACCCTTGTTTTCTTCGATTTCTGGTACAATTAAAGGTACATTTGTTTGGACAAATATAATGATGACAAAAATAGCTCATAAGAGTTTCATTTAAGAGCTGATATCTAGCCATTTTCCATGTTTTTTTTGTTTTTTTTTACATTTAGTCATACAGCAGACACTTTTATCCAAAGCGACTTACAGAAAAAGGGAAACCATCAAGGTATAGTGTGATAAGAGCCATTAGTAATATTAATAATAATTAGTAATAATCACACACCATGCCCCATCATGGACAGGTGCAATATTGGTTAGATTAGCTTTGACTGCTGTGCACTATATTTATATTTATATATCTTTATTTATACAGCTACATATTTTATATTGCACTGTGTTGTATTGTATTGTGTTTTTTTTTGTTTTTTACTTTGTATGTTTGGCTTGACCTGGCCTCAGTATATGGTATGACAATAAAGAATTATTTTATCTTCAATCTTTTAGTGCAGCAGGTGCTAGTGACAATTCTTTAAGGAGTAGAATTGCTGTGTGGTTGATAATAACCAAAATCATTATCAAGAAAACCATGGAAAATGTCTAGATATCAGCTCTTAAATTAAACTCTTATGAGCTATTTTTGTTGTTATCATTATATTTGTCCAAACAGATGTACCTTTAGTTGTACCAGGCAATAAAATGAACAAGAAATGGTCTAATGATTTTTTTCCATGACCGTATATATGATTACTTATATGTTTTAGTTGTCCTTATTGCATTATGAAAACACTTCTGCACGTTCCAGGAACTTGCCCCAAAATCGAGGAAGACTAGAGGAAATAAATGCTAAAACCTGTGTCTGAGAGAGTACCAGATCTTGGAAATTGGACGGAAAAGCAGTATCTTCTGAGAGAACCAGCCCTTTTCTAACACAGTTCAGATGTTACATCCTCATTAGTCACTGGACGATAAAACAACATGACTCATTCATCCCAGATTTAGTTTGTAATGAGAATCAAACATGCGCTCCACTTATAAGAAAAAGTCCTGCTTTTGTTGTGGGTTTTGAGCAGTTAAGAAAGAAACCAAAAGAATTTGGGGATGTACTATTTTGTAAATCTTATCTGGGATTATATCCACCCGGCAGATTACACGCCACCTGGGCTTTTTTATTTCCTGTTTCAGACTTCATCTCCTCCAGCTCGTAGATTTAAGGCATGCACACTTACCACCCATATGGCTGCAGGTTTGTCTGGCTGCAATCAAAGCTTGACCTAACATGTTGTCCCAAGATGTGACTGAAATTGAGTATTTGGCTTTTAAATAATGGGTTTATTCAGAGAGCTGTCAGACTTGTGATCAGAAATCATGAGAATCGTGTTTGAAAAGGTTTTATTTCTATCTGCCTCGAGGCTGTGGGCTTTATAGTCACAGCTCAAAAATGAGTGAACAGCTTTCATTTCAAAACTCCAGAGACAACGATGTACTACAATCTTACAACTCATCCCCAAACCTTCTATTAAAGGGGAGGGTAAATTATTTTACAACATGAATGCTTCTTTTATCTGTACTTTTTTTTTTTTAAGTTTAGGATCGTATATTATCAGCAGCTCCTCTGCTCTGTGTGTCAGGACAGAACTCCTCCAAGTGCAATCAAACTTTCATGAGTAAAAAGCCAAAATGTCATGTTGAACGGCAATATTTCAATCTTCTCTGGCTGTTTTCTCTCATCCAATGCTTCATGCAACCACACATGCTGTGCACTCCACAGTCGTCCAGTTGACAGCCCATAGAGCCCCATTGTGGACCCAGAAATGTTGAGTACACCAAAGTTTTATGATGGAAATATATAGTATGGGTTCCCAGCATGCAGAAACTGTTGGATGCTAATTTGCATATGTTGGGCAATTTGTGTAATTGAGCTAATTAGCATAAATCAGCATAATCACCTATATTGGTCATGTTATGGAGCTGCTTGGCCAAATTATACAATGTTAGCATGTTTTTTGGGGTAACTTGGGATGCTGAATCCATTTCTGACATTTAAACATTTGAAATGGGCATTTATAAACACTTTTCTATTGATCTGGGCAGATTTAAATTCATTTCCAAATAAATTTTGATGTAATTTACGTACCTATACATTGCACTTGGTAAATGGTAAATGGGGTGCACTTATATAGCGCTTTTATCCAAAGCGCTTTACACTACACACTACGCTCATTCACCCATACCAGGGCACACTGGTGCCACCTGCCACCATTGGGAATTCATTCACACACCGATGAACGCAGCATCTGGAGCAATTTGGGGTTCAGTATCTTGCTCAAGGATACTTCAACATGTAGGCTACCATGGTCGGGGATCGAACCACCAACCATCCAATCTGTGGGTGACCGCTCTACCAACTGAGCCACAGCCGCCCCACTTTCAAGAGAATTAAAGTACATCGGTGTAAATGTTGAGACATTATATTTGTTCAAATATCTTTGTCTATATTTGTAATTTTTTGCTGCAAAACAGTGTCATGGACCTTTGATATTTGCTTCTGTAATGTACGACATTCGTACCCGGTTAGCTGCTCCACATACTGAGAGTAGAGCGTGCTAGCCAGCCAGTTAAAAGCCTCGACTAGCACGTCTCTTAAAGGAGTGAGGTTTATGGGAGTGAGGTTTATGAACGTTCCACAAGCACAGCTATGCTAGCTGGTATACAGTATGCTAAGGGGTGCCCAGAATGGGAACGATATCTAAAAAAACAAAAACAATATTAGCATCCCCATGTTGATTAATGTGATTGCTAACATTCCACAGATTTAGATTAGCTGACCACTATTTATCTTTCTGAAAATCAGTCTGGATTGTGATCCCCAACGATATTGTTCTTCATTGTTGTAATTGTGCTCTCATCGTTCATCACGTGAATTTAAATGTTCTATCTTTCTCTTCAATGCATTCTGATTGGTTGTTGGGTCATTTACAGCCGAATCGCTGCTAGCGATGGATGGAGTATGTAAAGGGCTTGACGCTCCGGAGCCTGACAGACTTCTGATAGATCTATCTATCTATCTATCTATCTATCTATCTATCTATCTATCTATCTATCTATCTATCTATCTATCTATCTATCTATCTATCTATCTATCTATCTATCTATCTATCTATCTATCTATCTATCTATCTATCTATCTATCTATCTATCCATCACTTTACCTATCTATCTATCTATCTATCTATCTATCTATCTATCTATCTATCTATCTATCTATCACTTTTTACTTTTATACACTATTTGCATAAAGTTGAGCTGTTTTCAACCCTCATTTACAGCTTTACAGCAATACTATATATTTCTATCATAAAACTTTGGTGTACTCAACATTTCTGGGTTCATCTTTCTGTCAACTGGACAACACTGGGAGAAAGAGCAGATAGTTCTGTTCTTGACACATCCTCTGGGCAGAACTTTGTTCTTGTGTGGTGTCCCAGAACTGTTGTTTGATGAGATACATCTTTGAATGAGACAATGTAGTTAGAGGGCCTCGTTACGACAGACCATCGTGAAGTATGAAATGTCCTGGATAGAAATAACTAGAACAAGAACAAATTTCTCTGATGGAGTATGTAAAGGGCTTGACGCTCCGGAGCCAGACAGACTTCTGATAGATCAGACATCTATCTATCTATCTATCTATCTATCTATCTATCTATCTATCTATCCATCCATCCATCCATCCATCCATCCATCCATCCATCCATCCATCCATCCATCACTTTACCTATCTATCTATCTATCTATCTATCTATCTATCTATCTATCTATCTATCTATCTATCTATCACTTTACCTATCTATCTATCTATCACTTTATCTATCTATCCATCCATCCATCCATCCATCCATCCCAAGCTGGGAAATTACAGTGCAGCAGCAGCATTACACACAGAGACAATAACAACACAATTAAATAAAAAATAACAACCTAGGCATACTTCAAGCAATACAATATAAAATACAATAAAAAATAAAGTGTCTAAAGAAGGAGTATGTATTAAGGAGTAGAATTCCAGTGCAGAATAAATATGAATATGCAGTATAAATGTGGCTCTTCAGGCCGTTTCCAGTGGCTCGCTGTGGCTGTAACAGCAAAATTATACGAAATGAAAAGGTTATTTCTTTACATTGCAATGTTCATTTATCATTGGTGTAGACCTGGAGCAATTTGTATTCCTCAGTTGCAAAAATGTGTAGCTTATATACAACATTAAAAAAATGTTTTAGTCAATTACAGTTTTTCTCAGTCGCTTTGGTACATTTCTCAGATCAGAACTGAAATTCTCAAAACTACCTGTTCAATCTTCACATCATTGTGTCACTTTTGCACATCAAAAAAGCAGTTTCTCATTTCTTTGAGCAAGTTGCAAATGCTTTGGTACATCCATGCAAATGATTATGTACAATTCTCTTCTGTTTCCTACATTATCAATTGCTTATGTCATGTTGATCAAAATGTATTATCATGGGTCTCTGTTGAATAGTCTCACCACCCACAACATTTAGGCATTAGTTCATAGCATAAGTCTTTACATGCAAAATGGTTGAACACGTTGTCATAACATGTCAAGCATATTTCTATACATTTCCATGAGACTTTTTTTCTAAGTCTGTCCTGAATTGGTAAATTGCTCCCAGGTGAATCTTGACTTTCTCAAACGAATCAATCAACTGGCAAGTATATACGTATATAGCCGGAGCACAACACAGTGTTACAATTTCTGAAAATGGACGGACAAGGAATTGGACAGGGTCAACAGCCAGCGAGAAGAAGAAGAAGAGGAGTGAGGCTGCGTGGCGGAGGACTTGGGAGGCAAAATAGAGGAGGAGGCAGAAGAGGCCGAGGACATATGCGTGTTCCTGATGAAATAAGAGCCACACTTGTAGACCATGTTGTCAATCATGGGCTTACAATGGCCGAGGCTGGTCGAAGGGTGCAGCCAAATGTTGGGAGGACAACTGTATCCTCAATCATTCAGACTTTTCGTCAACAGAACCGGTATGCAATCTAACAATAGGCACTGTACTGTAATACTGTATACTTTCTGTAATGCTTCATACAATATTACAGTATTCCACTTGCATTTTACAATATTCATTTAGTATACTTTATGTAAACAGTGACATTTTATCTTACTCAATTTTGTGTTTTGCATTACTATATGTCTTCCACATAGGACTGCAAGACAGCTTCATAGGGGTGGCAGAGGGCCCCTTTTCACACCCGAACAGGAGGAGGCTATTTGCACCATGGTCGTAGAAAACAATGCCATAAGACTTAGGGAGATACAGAGTGCCATTATAGAAGACAACAACATCTTTGATAACATCCAAACAGTCAGCATCTCAACCATTGACAGGGTGCTGAAAAGACACCAAATGAATATGAAGCAGCTGTACACCGTTCCATTTGAAAGAAATGACGAAAGAGTGAAGGACCTGCGCTACCAGTATGTACAGGTAAAACATGAATGAGCATGCAGCAACTGTACCTCACAGTAAACATGACAACATTGTATAGTGATATACAGTACAGTAATTGTGACTTTTACACATTTGCTATGGCTGTAGAAAAGAAGATGCAATATGTGCTGTATACATTTGATGTAACTGTTGCCCAAAATGAAAATGCATGTAATTCATTAAACTCTTTGTGTCTTCTGGATCTAGCGTATAATGGAACTGGAAGCAAGTGAACCACCGCACAGCTTCATCTACATGGATGAGGCTGGCTTCAACCTAACTAAACGCAGAAGGCGTGGTCGAAATATCATCGGCCACAGAGCTACAGCTGATGTGCCAGGCCAACGGGGCGGGAACATAACCATGGCTGCTGCTATCTCTGAGAATGGTGTGCTAACGCATATTCCCATTATTGGGCCATACAACACAGAGCATCTTGTCACCTTTTTAGACACACTCTACAGGGATCTCATCCCTGAAGAAGAGAGGGGCCAGACTGGAGATGACCTGCCAAAGTATGTGATTGTTTGGGACAATGTCAGTTTCCATCGCTCCAACATCATCAGGCAATGGTTTGCGGCCCACAACAGGATGCTGATGGAGTTCCTCTCACCCTACTCCCCATTCCTTAATCCCATTGAGGAATTTTTCTCAGCGTGGAGATGGAAAGTATATGATCGCCAGCCACATACACAGATGACCCTTCTGGCTGCCATGGATGCAGCGTGTGATGACATCACAGCAGATGCCTGCAGAGGCTGGATAAGACACTCCAAAAGATTCTTTCCACGCTGCATCGCAAGAGAAAACATTTGTTGTGATGTGGATGAGAATTTGTGGCCCAACAGACAGGAACGTCAGGAGGTGTAGGACGATTGCGCTGTAATTACGGCACTGCATGTACAGTTTTCCCTAAGGAGATTGTCCTATGTTTACATTTCTACTTTTGTTTTTGTTTTTTCTTTGTGCTATGCAGTGCTGTCTTTTCTTTTCTTTATCAGGAAAAAAATAAAAGCGTAAATGTGAATCTTGTCCAGTCTCTTTCAAACTCCACATACACTAAGGTGTAACCTACAATTTACAATAATTGTCATCAAAACTTTAGCCATAGTTTACATCAGAACATCCCTCCAGAGTAAACTGTTATATTGACAACATGACTAAGCAATTTGACTGTCTTATCCGTACACAATGACACAAGGACTTGTCATTCTGATGCACTGACATGTTCATTGACACGGATATTTAGTTTTGAGAGATGAACTAAGGATTTTGAGCAAGAGAGTGGCTTTTGCAGGTCATCCATGGTGTTTTGCTATTTGTACAAATTGTTTTGAGAAATGCACTTACTGTTTTGCAAATGTCGAGGATGATTTGAGAATTGTACCAAAGCGACTGAGAAAAACTGTAAAATGTGTAGCATAGCTTACTAAGGCTACAGCCCCGGTGCATTATAACTTCAAATCTATTTTTGAGTTGCTGCATTCTGGCAAAATCATATTAGAAATGCTCATTACGATATATATTGCTATATTGCTTATACTTGATGTATGTATACATCAAACTGTATTTTTGCACATGTTTATTTACACACCTGTATATTTGCAGACTTCATGTAACTGTTATCTATGAATAACAGCTACTAATGCACATGGACCACCCATTCCACTTTTTCTTAGGCTATGTTTTGTGGGCTCATGTTATGTTTTGTATAGGTGGAATATGTATGTATACATGTGTTGTGTTGTGTTGTGTTGTGTTGTGTTGTGTTGTGTTGTGTTGTGTTGTGTTGTGTGTATGTTGGCTACTGGAACACCTAAATTTCTCTGCTGGGATGAATAAAGTATATTCAATTCAATTCAACTTTATTTATAGAGCGCATTTCATGCACAAGGCAGACTCAATGTGCTTCACAATGTATACACATAATTACAGTTAAAAAAAACAACAAAACACACAGAAAAGCAAACAAAAATCAATTACAAATTAATTGAAGAGTGCAGGTAGACAAGCTATTCTATATTCACCACATATACACTTACTTACTCACACATGTGCACCCACTCCCACAACCATATATCTTATCTTATCTTATTTTGTGATGTTGGTTGGCTAATTTAAAGTTAGTAGGCTGTTTCATCTTAATTCTAAGGCTAAAAATACAGTTTGTGGCGCCATTCGGACATTTTCTCTCTCTTTTTTAGGCCATCAATGGCTCTTTCGTTAGTAAAGGTTGCCTAAATCAGACCTCATAAGTGTTGAAACAAAACACAGAAGTAGAGCTTCCCAATGTGCATGGTGCAATATAAACAAATCTTGCGATATAAAGTGGTATAAAAGGTTATAGGTGATTGATAAAATTGCTTCCCCTGCTCTGTTTCTCCATCATTTTCAACCGTGCACGGACGTACCGGTACATACAGCTCTACACTGTTAATAGCAGTTATATGCATTATTGCAGGGCATGTAACATTTCTGATGACATGCACAATCTTACTTAATTATAAGAAAAGGGAAGTCTTTGGAGTACTTCAGGAAGCAAAGCAGCAGGGACTGGTCTCGCTGCTTGACATCAGCAGCAGCAGCAGCAGTGAATTAGAAGGTCTCTAAACTGTGACTGATTGAACAGCTACACCTTATTAAGACTGCATGAAGCTTGAGCAATAAGACACGCATATTAAGTCTCTTTAGCAGGTTCTATTTGCTGCGTCAGTTCTTGTGTGTGTGCATTTAATTAAGCCATGTAAGTCAATTTGAGTTATAATGGGTACACATTTTACAACTGGGATTACTAGGATCGTTTCAGTTCAGCCGGGATAGCATGTGCTTCAAATTATAGCTAGACTAACTAGTACATACTTCATTCTTCTAGCATTTTAATGAGCGAGTTTAGTGAAACAAATAACATGCAGATGTTAAAAATGTTAATTAAACATGATCAGCCACACGGTCATTAAAATGTTGTCGAGACGCACACTATGAGTCAGTAAAATTCCTTTTTTTTCCTTTTTACTACAGCCTGTGATGCTTCATTCAGAAATTTGTACCATACAAATGTGATTAGTATGATATTCTGATCAACTACAGCATAAAGGCACCCTCGGCAATAATAAATGAATGCTGCGATTAGTGAGTGAGGCTGACTAATCAACTCATTATTATCTAAACCTAACAGAGATGTAGATATTTTTATGGTTCATGAGTTATACAATGCAAGAATAAAATGTTATTCCTGTTATACAGTATTTAAGTTCACTTAAATAATAAGTTTCAATAAAACTACTTGTGACATGTCATGTTTGACTTTGACTTTGACTCAACATTTGCTCTCACTTTGCGATAAAAATATCGGGATATCTATCATGTATCGATATTCAGCCTAAATATATTGGGATATGACTTTTCGTCTATATCGCCCAGCCCTAGTGGTAGTAATAATGAATGACGCTCAGTCAGAAGTGAGGTTACGGAGTGTGAAAATCAAAGGGAAAAGTGAGGAAACGGAGCATAAAGCACAATGAAGTCCGTTTTGGGGTTGATCTGATTGTCTGAACACTTTAAAGCCACTAATGTTAGTATTTCCAGTAGTAAAGTTGGTTATGTAACAAGGTACATACCTTTTATTTTACTTTTTTAACTGTCTTTTGTCTCGCCCAACCATGTACTTCTTAGCCCTAACCTCTGGGAAGTATTTTGGTTGCCTGCAACAATGTTTAAACTGGGTCACACATTATTTTGTGAGGTTCAAAAACACATGTTCAATTGTATATTGACTTTTTTGGAGGGGATTTAACATGTTGTATGGGACTTTTTGGGGCTTTTATTACATTTTGGAATGGGTGGGGCGGAGGGGATGAGTAATATTTAACTCAACATTCATGTTTTTGTTGTTGATAAAGTTCTACTTTAATAAATCTGTTGAAATTGTTTTAAATAGACTTATGACACAACATGTTTATCTTTATGTTTGGATATGATACAGTTTGTTTAAATTATGCCCAATTTCCAGTTAATTCCCATAAATTTCCAGAATTCCCATGGAATGTGTCCGATTTGGAATATTTCCAAAATTCCCCAGCCTAACTTCCCATGGAAAGGTTCTGGAAATGTATCTGAAATGTTCCACCCCTGTGCAGCTTGTACTCTCACCACATCTCATCACCACTTTTTGTGTTATTGTTCCAGCTGCACAAACAGTTTTAAAATAAACAGGCGGTTACTGATCCAACTTTTATAATCCAGTGTGGTCTGAAGTCCAGAGCTGCTGAAGGCTTTGGAACGGATTTTAAGTTCATAAAATCAGTGTCAGTGTTATTAAATTCTACATTGATTGGAATTGGAATTTTGTTTTGACTAGTGCAGTGCCCGTAGGAAGTATGTATTCATTAGCATGCTAATCCTGAGATAGCACATTACACAGTATGCTGCACTAAAAGTACATTAACATGAACCCAATTAGCTGATATACTATATTGCATGTAAGTATCTCATATCAAGTGATTATGGGCATTATGCTAAGCAACATGAATGTCATCCCTGAATTACAAAGTAATGCAACATAAGAAGTGAATAATGCTAAATCTCCGCTTAGCATGCTAATCGCAAATAACAGAATTTGCACATTACATGCAGACCACTATAACGTCTGCAACTCCATAAAACACTTACTTTTCATAAGGTACCATCCAGCAAATACACATTAAACATTGATATTCGCTGGAAACTATTTGAACATTATTGGAAAATCGAACCTTGTAGCACTTCAAAACTCCTAAAGATAGGTAGGCTAAATAGACTTACAGATGAGATGAGTCAGGGTGGAAATCCAGAGTGAATTGTGTTCCTGACCAGGTGAAGGCCTATCACACAATGGGGCGGAGCTCCTCTAAAAGGGGGCGGAGCTCCCCTAAAAGGCGTCCGATCGGAAACAGTGCAATGCTGCAACACGTCCTACGTAAATAATGATATTTTGAAAAATTAATTAAAAAATCTTCAAAATCAAGGATGCACACCTTCGTGTCATGCACAATCACATACAAAATCTTAGGTCAGTCTGACTAACACTCAGCGAGATATACCCTAGACACACACACACACACACAGGCGCTTCACGCTATATAGATAGATGTTCTGTTCTCCTTTACAATAACAGTGAGTGTTCTCCCAAATTGCTCCACACTGAAAATTCAGCCTTTCAACTGAATATTGGAACCATCTTATTTGACCAGCCACAGCTGTGTGTGTGTGTGTGTGTGTGTGTGTGTGTGTGAGAGAGAGTTCTTGTACTTGCTACATAGTGAGGACCGGAACACGTTTTTTTAACCAACAGAGTGAGGACATTTTTGTGAAGTGAGGACATTTTGGCCGTTCCTCACTTCTTTAAAGACTTTTTTTAGTGTTCAGATTTTGTTTTAAGGTTATAGTTATAATTAGGTTTATTTTAGGGTTAGGATTGGGCATTTAGTTGTGATGGTGAAGGTTAGGTTAAGGGTTAGGGTAAGGGGCTTGGAATTCACTATTCCAATGAGGGTCCCCACAAAGATAGAAGTACAAGGGTGTGTGTGTGTGTGTGTGTGGTAAGGCCGCTGGCATGGAGACATTTCCCTTTCCCGGAGAGTTACATCAGGATCTGAATATGTTGTACTTTGTGCCATAAATATGGAATGCCGAATCCTGCTTTGATTTTCCAAAACCACACAAACAGCACAACTGGAAACAACTACCATGGCTCAGGATCCATTACCTTCCTTCTTAAAACTATTCCGTGATGGAGATCCGCGGCCGTGCCAGCTTCTTACCTCAAACTGAATGCGGCGCTTGATTCCTGTCATGTGAAATGGCTTCAATGGATATTTTATCAAAGCCTAATGCAGTTAAGTCATGTGTCTCTGGAAATGAACCGTCTTCATAATTATTGGATTAAATGTTCAGTTGATCGTTTACGAAACAACATACCTTCCTAATAAGAGAAATCGAATGATTTTTTTTTTTTTTTCTTCCCCAGTTAGTCTGAAACTAGTTCACATCCTGCAGGAAGATGTGAGCACACATACATATGGCTGGATAGATCTGTTTCTGAGGGCTTTGCACTCTGTTTTTGAACTGTTCTTGCGGTCCTTGGCCTGATGTCGGCCATATGTGTTGCACTCCATTACTATATTGTTTATAGATGAGGCCTGAATGCCATAAACACAAACCAGCAATTGATAGTAGATGTTTTGTCATCTATTGTATTTTCTTCTTAACCCCTTTGTTGCACGGTGTTGCCATGACAATAATAACTTTATCTTAATTTAATCTAAAAGCCATATTTTACTGTTTAATTTATCTTTTATATGTTCTTTTATTTGATCAGATACAAGTTAGTACTGCTTGAAGGATGAGAGGGGTCCCAAAGTTTAGTTATTGATTTATATTTAGACAAAAATCCTTCAAGAAAAAATGGGTCAGGTAATAAAACCATCATGTTTAGGTAATAATTCATGCAATAGAGGGTTAATATTTCTGCTCTGATATATATATATATATATATATATATATATATATATATATATACTTTAGTATTGTGTTTGTGTTTCTTCTGTCATCTCTGTTTTGGTCTCCTCCAGCTCGGACAGGTAGCTGCTAGAGGTGGGGGAAAATAGTCGATACAGCGTAGTATCGCAATATTTTTCATGGCAATATGATATCGATTCATGGCCGCCAAGTATCAATAATAGTATAACAAAATTACCCCCAAAATATTTAAAATTACCCAAAAAAGACACTTAATTACCCAAAATAGACACAAAATGGCCAAAGGAGACACCATATTACTAAAACAAAGTGATGAAAGACCAAAAAAAGGACCCCAAATGACACAAAAAAGACACAAAATGAACAATAGAATATGTAAAATGACCAAAAAAATACAAAATTACCCCCAAAATATGTAAAATTACCCCCAAAAAAGAAACACAAAATGGCCAAAGGAGACACAAAATTCCAAAAAAAAAACCAACTCTCATTGTGGAGAAATAAAAAGACTGAAGTGAGATGAATAGACTGAGAATCAAATCTCCTATTTGACAAAACAATTCTTGATTGAATTGAATTTTGTGGAAACAAAATTCAGTTCAGTTAAATCACAATATATTGTATCGCAATATCGCAAAATGCTTAAAATCACAATAATGTCCTATCGTCGGCCTTTACTGATTCATAATTCTAGATAAAATATTGATTAGAGCAGAAATCAATAAAAGAAACAAACTTATACCACTGTTATCTGCTGTAATATTTCTTTTTAAAAAGGCATTCTGACATGAATCAATATGTTTTTTAATAAGTTTAAACAGCTGTGTGGTATGTACTGTGGTTCGTAACTTTACTGTAGGTGTTTATCTTGACAAAAGTTCAAAAACCTGAAATGCAAACATGAAGAATTGTGCAGAAAAAGGCAGCCTTGTAAATCTGCAGTTTTATAACAGACTTATTTATGAGGATTGTATAACCACTGATACACAAGATTGAACATTTAATTCCCAGACATCTGATATCAATCTCAAATTATTCGCTGAGATGCTGAGTCCTCCCTTGGTTAAAAGATTATGAATATGTAATAAATCTAGATTGTCAAGGGATAAGCCATTTGCACTCGTAATTTGTGTCCATCTGCTGTGCAGAGATTACTGAGATTGAACTCCTCCAGAGCTACACAGACATCTCGCTTCATTTAAATCACTGCGACGTCAAGTACATACTGTAAGAGGCAGGAAGGGCTAATGCTGCAACTTCCCTTTCAGATGACCCCTGTGAGTTCTGTGGGAAAAGTTATATTTAGCCTCATGGTCACTGGCCTTCTGGGGTTTTTTTTAACAAACATTCTGTGCCAGAACAATGGTGAGAATGTCTAAAAAAGAAATTGGAGAAGCGAGGCCTGCACTCAGTCATTGTTTCCCCACCAGACTGCACAGCCACAGGTCAAAATACTTTAATGGCTTTAAGTGATTCCTGGTTTTATTACACAAGCGAGTCTGATTTTATTAAACTTAAATTAAATCAAAGAAATAATTAGACGAATATAGAATCATTTGTGTCAGTTATGGAGCAACAAAAAGCCACTGGTGGTTCCTACTTCTTTTTTTTTTTTGCTGTGTTCCCATGTTTTAAATTATATAATTCAGATTTATCAATGCTTTTTAGAATCTAAAATTACATTGATAGTAGATG